>NC_056738.1:403226270-403443770 GCF_019279795.1 Protopterus annectens
AGAGTCCCTCATTAGCACTCCAAGAAAAATCTTGAGTGGATGGGAAACAGGAAATTCACCTCAGGGATCACTTCTGTGGCTTTGTTCAACAGGGGCACAGGAAAATAACCATCTTGGGTGGTGAAATCCAGGGAACTTTGTTGGCTAGGCTTACATAGGCCCTTGGGCCGATAGCCTAGCACCTACCTATGAACCTCTGAACAATGAGCAATCCATTTGAAGATGGTTTGTTTTGAAATAGCTTTACCCTGAGCCCCAGGAGCAAAACTAAAACAACTGTTCAGATTTTTGAAAGGATTTAGTCCTAAGTAAATTCTCAGCCGTCTATGCACATCAAGAGAGTGCAGAATCCTTTCCCCTTTATTTTAGGGATTGTTGAAAAAAGTAGGCAGGTGAATAGACTGGTTAAGGATTAAACTGGAAACTACCTTAGGCATAACGGAGGGATTAGTTCTAAGAGAAACCCGATAAAATAATGTCAGGTCTGCCATTAAGGCTTGCAGCTCAGACACCTTTCTAGCTGAAGTAATAGCTAAAAGGAAAGCAGTCTTCCACAATAGAAAAGTACAGTTGTGTACCTACCTTAAATGTAGATGTTAGAGTGTATTCACTGTTGCAGTCATTACTCCTGGGTTATCCCGCTGGCAAGCTACCCTCAGTCAGCCAAAATTCCAAAGTCTAGGTCCGGCGTCTGTTGCCGTCGCCTCCTCCCGGACGTCAGTGCACCAGGGGTACAAAAGACGCAGCCAACGCCATTTTCTTCAGCCTTCCTTGCCCCAGATGTCAGGTGCCCCCAAATTGGTAGGCTGAAAAATATGCTAATAAAAATGCATGCACAAAAATAACATTCCCTTCATCTACAAGCAAATGCACCAAATAGGTTGTATAGGATAGAGAAGTGCAGAGGAGTCCCAGCAAAGAAAAAAGGGGGATGGTGGGTGGGTAACCTGGACTGCAACAGTGAATACACTCAAACATTTACATTTATGGTAGGTACACAACTGTACTATGTTCATAGCGTTTCACTGTTGCAGTCATTACTCTTGGGTTGAATCCCAAAGCTGAGGAAGGGTGGCTGGGCTAAATAGGATTAAGAGAGGCTATGAGGCCCTGCAGAACAGCAGTGGCAAAGCCTGGTCTGGACTTAGGAGTAGAGAGTTAAGTGGTGGTGCTTTGTGAAGGTGTGCACTGAACTCCAAGTTGCAGCCTCTAAGATATCTTTGGTTGGTACTCCTCTAAGGAAGGCTGCTGAAGTGGCTGCTGCTCTGGTGGAATGAGGCCTAATGCCCTTAGGCACTGATTTGCCATGTTGTGAATAGCAGAAACTGATGCAATGGCCTATCCATTTTGAAATGGTCTGTTTTGAGATGGCCTTTCCTCGTGATCCTGAAGCATATGACTCACAGTTGCAGTGTCTTTCTGAAAGCTTTAGTTCTGTCCAAGTAGAAGCGTAACTGCCTGTGTATGTCCAAAGAATGCAGAATTTTCTCACCCTTGTTCTGTGGATTTGGATAAAAGGTAGGCAAGTGAATGGTTTGGTTGAGGGCTACACTGGACACCACCTTAGGCATAAAAGTAGGGTTTGTCCTCACAGAAACCCTGTCTGGATGAAAAATGATGAAAGGTTCCACAGCCATGAGTGCTTGTAACTCCGAGACTCGCCTTGCAGAGGTTATTGCTAGGAGCAGGGCTGTTTTCCAGGATAAGAATTTTATATCTGCTGTTGATGCTGGCTCGAAAGGAGGCAGTGAGAGTTTTTCCAAAGCATAATTGAGGTCCCAGGCCGGTATGGGTGCTCCCCTTGGAGGTCTAATGTTTTGTGAGGTACTGCCTTATTAAAGGATGAGAAAAGACGGGTGGTTCCGTATTGTAATGGGCTGAAATGGCAGAGGCATGAATCTTAATTGATGAGAAAGAAAGGCCTTTGTTCAGCATCTCAGTTAGGTATTGTAAAATCTGAGGGATATTTGGTGCACACATGTCAATGCCTTGTTCCTGGTTCCAAGCACAGAATCTCTTCCATTTTTCTGCATAAGATTTTCTAGTACTAGGCCTCCTGACCTCCAAGATAACATCCATAACAGCTTTTGAAATAGGAGTGTTCTGAATGGCTACATTATCCGCCATGCTGCCAGATTTAAGGTCCTGAGTTGGCTGTGCAGGATCCGATTGTTTTGTTACGTCAGCAAGTGAGAAGTTTGAGGCAATATCCATGCTGGACCTTGAGACAAGCTTTTTAGGATTGGGTACCAGTGCTGGCGTGGCCAGTCTGGTGCAATCAGCATCATTTTTGGCTTCTCTTGTCTGACTTTTAGGAGTACCCTGGGTAGGAGAGGCAGTGAGAGAAAAGCATATACTGTTAGATTTTTCCAGCTGAAGGAGAGGGCGTCCACTTTCTATGCTTGCTTGTGGTAAATCCTTGAGCAAAAACTCTGCAATTGGCTGTTGTGAGGGGAGGCAAATAGATCTGTGTCTGGGCATCCCCATTTCCTTATTATCATGCTGAAGACTTGTGGATCCAGTTTCCATTCGTGGAGATCCATGAGGTTTCTGCTTACTTCGTCTACCAGAGTATTTGCTTTTCCTGGCAGGAATTGTGCTTGCAGGTGAACTTGAAAAGTCAGTGCTGTGTCCCATAAGGTCATTGCTTGTCTGCAGAGGGGGTAGGAATGTGTACCTCCCTGCTTGTTTATGTAACACATGACTGTAGTGTTCTGTCTTTATCAGTAACTGTCCTGGATGAAGCAGGTCCTTGAAAGCTGTCAGGGCATTTTGAACAGCTAGCATCTCTTTTTGATTGATGTGAAGACGCATCTGGTTTGCAGGTCATGTGCCCTGAATACATTTTCCTGCTATATGGGCCCCCCGGCATAATCTGATGCATCCGTTGTCAGTGTCTGTCTGGCTGTGGGTAAACTGAATGGCAGACCCTTGTTGCGGTGACAGGCTTCTGCCCACCATCGAACCTCCTGTTGCAGGCAGGGAATGAGTGCAATTACTGTCTCCAGGCTGTGGCAATGCTGAGTCCAAACACTTTTTAGATACCATTGTAGTTTCCTCATATGCAGTCTGGCATATGGAATTAGTAGAATGCAGGATGCCATGAAACCCAAGGCCTGCAGGATTTTCCTTGCAGATAAGTGGGTTTTTGTTGCCAATTTCTTGAAGCAAGTAGTCAGTTTTTGTTCATCTGGTGTGAGATAAGCCATCTGGGCAGTTGTATTTAAGCTTGCACCCAGGAATATTATCTCTTGAGAGGGCAATAGTTTTGATTTCTTTTCGTTTACGGTGTACCCTAGGCCAATTAGTAATATTTTTACAAATGCCAGATGCTTCAGAAGAATGTCTTTGTTCTCTGCTTGAATGAGGCAGTCGTCCAAGTAGGAATATATTTGAATTCCTTTTTGTCTGCAAAACGCAATTACTGGTGCCAGGCATTTTGTGAAGACCCTGGGCGCAGTAGATAAGCCAAAGGGCAGTGCAGAGAATTGGTAATGTATTGAGCCAGCTATGAATCTGAGGTATCTTCTGCAAGATTTTCTGATTGGAACATGCAGGTATGCCTCTTTTAGGTCCAAAGTTACAAGCCAAGCGTTCTTGCCCAGCATGGGCAGTAACTGCTGTAGAGTCAACCTCTTGAATTTTGGAACTTCCAGAAACGTATTTAGTACTGACAGGTCCAGTACTGGTCTCCAGGTTTTGTCCCTTCTGGGTACTAGGAAAAGTCTGGAGTAAAATCCTTGCCCCTGCTCTTGTTGTGGTTCTTGCTGAATGGCCCTCATGTCCAGGAGGGCTGTAATTTGTTTTTGTGCCTCTGCCCATTGATTGTGTGGCAGGTCTGGCATACCTTTTGACCTTGGTAGTGTGTGAAAATGGTACCTGTAGCCTTGGGACACTATGTTCAAGACCCATTTGTCTTGGATAACCATTTGCCAATTTGATGAAAAAAGTGCTAGTTTTCCCACTAAGGGGGCTGCCAAAAGAAAAGTGCTTGGATCCGGTAGAGGAAAGTCATTGGGACTGTTTCCTGTAAGGTTGTGATTTGTCTTATCCGCTTTTGGAGGTAAGAGCACCCCATTGTTTAGGCCTGTATGAGCCTTGGGGCTGAGATCTGCCTCTGGGATGCCTGTATCTGCCTCTTTGTGGTCTGACACTGGAAAGGACCAAATTTTAGGCAGCCAGTTCCTGCTAAACCTGGGTGGCTGTACCTGTAAGAAATCCTTGACTGTCTGCATGGATTTTTGCTTTATCCTCCATTTTTTTCAACACCTCTTCTGCTTTAGTACCAAACAAAGTATCATGCTGTAATGGTGCATCTAATAATTTTGCTTTAACATGATCAGGCAAACTCTGCTCCTTTAACCAAGCATGCCTTCCAATAACAGAACCTGTAACAGCTACCCTGCAAGAGGCCTCCAGTGAATCATAACCACATTGCAAAGTATGCTTATCCACTTGTTCAGCTGCATGCAATAAATCTTGCAATTCCTTGTTCTCTGAACATTCAGTATTTGTCAACAATTTCTGTTTAAGCAGTGACATTACATATCGCTGATATTTAAGCAAATGAAACTGACAATTTAAAGCCCTTACAGCCAGGGTAGCAGAACTTTTTTCCCCCGTCTGTCTAGAGCCCTAGAATCCCTATCAGAGGGGACAGGGTTTTTTGCAGTGGAAGCTTTAACCCCTTTGGGACCCCGAGATGTAGTTTCCGGGTCAGCAGCGGGGTTTTTATATAGGAATTTGAGAATCCGGGACCCTGTAGTATCTGTCTGGTTTAGCAAGTGCAGGAGGTAGAGTCAGGGGTCGGGCCGGACTCTGAAAATACATCTACAATGTCTAGAACAGGTGGAATAGCAAAGGGTCTGTGGTGAGGAAGTAGCAGAAAGTCTGAGACTTTTCTTAGATTCAGAATAATCTTGGCTCTTCCAGTGGAAATGCTCCCTCATGGTATGCAGAGTTTCCCCAAAAGAATAATCCTCAGGAGGAGAGCTTGAAGGAATGGATTCTTCAGCATCAGAATCCTCATAGGGAAGCATGAAGTAATCCTGTTCAGAAGAGGAATCAGAGGAAATAGAAACTTGATCAGAAGAATCATACTCTGTCTCTTGCCTAGGACTCTTATCAGGAGGGGATGGGAGCCCCTGATCAAAGTAATTAGGTCTTCGGTCATTTTAAGCATCTGTTTTTTTAGGCATGGAAGTCTGAGTAGGAGAATGCTGTACTTGTTTCTTTGTCTTTAGAGCAGCTTTAGTCTTTGCTTTGAAGCTGAAGATGGCTTAATATATAGTTGTGTAGGTTTGAAGACAACCGCAGAAGCCGATGCCTGCTCAGTGGCGCCAGACCCATCTGAGGGAATGATCTCAGAGTGTCCAATACCTTGAATATCCAGAGGCCCAGTCGGCTCCACGTGGAGTCGGAAGCGGACTGTGGCTCAGATAGTGGGCGCCAGGGGCTGCGAAAGCGCCTCACTGAGAACCGGCGAATGACCTAGCAGAGGCCTCGTCGTTGGTTTTGGACCTCGGATGCCTATCCTTTTCCTTGTCCTTGCGTTTTTTTGTAAACTCTGGTTGTCGGCTGGTCTGACAGCATTATATAATTAAATCTTCAGCCAAAATAATTAAATGCAAAATCGAACAGATGCTTAATAGTGCGTTGGTTAAATCTAGCACAAAACAGACAGCTAGCAACGTTGTGATCAGGGCCTAGGCAAGGAATACAGTAAGACTGAAAATCCTTGAGGTATTTGCTTCCAAGAAATACAATTGTTAACTTTTTCTGACATCGGTCTGGAGCAAGAAAAAAGTTTCCCCAACGGGGTACTTAGCTTTAATGAAGACTTCAGTTCTGAAATTCGGATCTGAAAATCTCAGGAGTCGGCCGACCGGCACTTGCGAACTGCTTTTGCTTCGGGCACAGAGCGGCAAAAAAGACTGAAGAAAATGGTGTCGGCTGGATCTTTCACACCCCTCGCGCACTGACGCCAGGGAAGAGGTGACAGCAACCGACGCCGGACCCAGACCCTGGAATTCTGGCCGAATGAGAGCAGCCTGCCAGCAGGATAACCCAAGAGTAATGACTGCAACAGTGAAACACGAACATCTTCAAATCTGCAGAGGCAGCTGGTTCAAAGGGAGGCAGAGTTAAGTTTTTCCAGGCCAAAATTAAGATCTCAAGCAGGAGTAGGAGCTCTTCTGGGGAGGTCTAAGATTACTAGCTCCCCTCAGGAACAGTTTCATCAAGGGGTGAGAAAAAAATGGGTTGCTCAAAAGAACAATGAGCCGAAATTGCTGAAGCGTGAATTTTGATTGAGGAAAAGGAAAGTCCACCATTAAGCAGTCCTGCGAGGTAGTCAAGAATGAGGGAAAGAGAAGGATGAGAAGAGTCTTCTCCTTTAGCCAGCATCCAAGAGCAAAATCTCTTCCATTTATCTGCATAGGATTTTCTGGTGCTAGGCCTCATGAAGAACTTCAACCAATTGCTGGGAAAGATTTAAAGCATTAGCCAGGCAGATAAATGCAGAGTTTGAAGATGAGGGTGAAGGAACTTTTCCCCCATCCCTAAGCCAACAGATCTAGTACCAGGGAAAGATGCCAAGGCTGAGCCTGTGAAAGGCTGCGAAGGAGGTGACACCAATGCTGCCTGGGCCCAATCTGGTGCTATCAGAATAGCCTTTGGTTTTTCATCCCTTATCTTTAACAGCACTCTGGGAAGAAGAGGCAGAGGAGGGAATGCATAAACTGAGAGAGGTGTCCATGGGAAGGACAATGTGTCCACCCTTCATGCTTACTCCCTGGTGCAGAAGTTTGGAAGATGATTGGTGTGAAAGGAGAAACGACCCACTTGTGGGGTGTCACAATGTTGAGCGATGCAATGGAAAATGTCCTTGTTCAGTTGCCACTCCTAAGGATCCAGAACATGTCTGTTCAAATGATCCGCCAAGAAGTTTAGCCTCCCTGGAAGATATTGGGCTATTAGATGTAAGCCCATGGATGCTGCTATGGACCATAGTCTCATGCTTTGTCTGCACAAGGGGTAAGAGCGAGTTCCCCCTTGCTTGATGTACCACATGACTGTGATATTGTCTGTCCTAATCAGCAGTCAGTCTTTGAAAGCCAGCAAGGCCTGCTGCACTGCCATCAATTCTTTTAAGTTTATGTGCAGATGAATCTGCTGGTTGTTCCAAGTCCCCTGTATGCCCCTGCCTTCCAGATGAGCCCCCCATGCAACATCTGAGGCATCTGTGGAGAGAGTCTGGCTGGCAGCAGTGGGCGGAAAGGCAGACTCTTGTTCTGAGAACAGGCCGTCACCCACCAGAGGAACTCCATCTGTAGACAGGGAACCAGGGGAAGAATCAAGTAAGTCCTGTGTGTGTTAACACCAAAGACTCTTGAGGTACCATTAAGTTTTCCCATATGTAGCCTTGCATATGGGATATATGAGATCAAAATATATGAAGCCATGAACCCCAGTGCTTGCAGGAATCATCTTGCCAAGAGCTGGGTCATGCTTGCAAGTTCATGAAGTAAGCCAAAAGATCATCTTGCTTCTGTTGAGGGAAGAATACTATCTGGGTGGCTGTATTCAGACTCGCACCCAGGAAAACAATCTCCCTTGTAGGAACCCACTTTGACTTCTTTTCATTGAGTGTGTAACCGAAAGAGGTGAGAATGTTCTTCACGAAATCCAAATCCTTTTCTAGTTGTTCTGGGGAGTTTGCTTGAATGAGAGAGTCATCCAGGTAAGGATAAATTTGAATGTTTCTCTGCCTGCAAAAAGCAATGGCTGGAGCCAGGCACTTTGGCTTACAAAGGGCAATGCAGAGAATTGAAAGTGTTGCTCCCCAGCCCTGAAGCGAAGTAACTGCCTGCAACTTTCCCGTATTGGGATGTGCAGATAAGCCTCCTTGAGATCCAAAGTTAACAGCCATGAATCCTTGGCCAGCATTGGTGGTAACTGTTGAAGGGTGAGCATCTTGAATTTGGGAATCACCAGAAAAGCACTTAGAATAGACAGATCCAGAATAGGGCACCATGTGCCTCCATTCTTGGGTACCAGAAAAAGTCTTGAATAAAAACCTAGGCCTGCTTGATTTGCAGGAACTGGCTCTATAGCCCCCCCAGTCAGTAAAGAAGAAATTTGAGTTTCTACCTCTGCACTGACAGTTCTGGGTACCCTTGTAAAACAGGGAATGTGTGAAAGTAAAACTTGTAACCTTGGTTTACTATACTGAGCACCTAATTGTCGTCTGATGGTAGACCATACCTCCGCGAACCTGGCTAACCTTCCCCCCAAAGGAAACCCAGGGCCTGCAGAGGTAGGCACAAGAAGGCCGGAGTAATTGAAAATGTTTGCTTTGGGAAGCTGGCTTAGAACTCCCTGATTTAGCAGAAGATGAATGCCATTGTTTAGCCCTTTGAGGGGCAGAAGCCTGCCCTCTGGAGGATCTGAAACCTCTAGGCCTAGAGCGACCCTGCTTGCCAGGATCAGAGAAAGACCAATTCTTGGAAGGATAATGCATACTAAACAGAGAAGGCTTAACCTGAAGGAAATCTTTTACAGCTTGCACAGATTTTGCCTTATCCTCCAACTTCTTCAGTACCTCCTCAGCCTTATTACCAAAAAGACTGTCCTTGTGCAAAGGAACATCCAGCAATTTAGATTTAACAGGTTCAGAAAGAGGCTGCTCCCTGAGCCAAGCATGCCTTCTAATTACAGAAACAGTGGCTGCTGCTCTGCAGGAAGCTTCCAAAGTGTCAAAACCGCAATGAAGTGAATGCTTATTAACTAAAGTGGCAGAATTCTGTAAGTCTCGTAAATCTTTGCTCTCAGTCATGGAAGGAATATCTCCAAGTTTAGCCTTAATAGCCTCCAAAATATGCTGCTGCTACTTATGCATGTGAAAAAGACAATTCACGGATCTAATGGCAAGAATTGCAGAGGTATAGACTTTTACCCCACCTGTCCAAGGCCCTAGACTCCTTATCAGAAGGCACAGGGTTTTTAGCAATAGTAGCCTTAACACCCTTGGGGCCTTGAGAAATAATTTCTGGATCAGCAGTAGGGTTTTTAAAAAGGAATTGATGAGATTCAGGAACCCTATAATACCTATCTGGTTTTCTGGGGGGCAAGAGGAACAGAATTAGGAGTTAAAGAATTTTCCATGAAGACATCATCCACAACTTCCAAAACTGGAGGTATAGCCAGAGGCTTATGCTGTGGCAAATCCAAAAATTCCCCAATTCTTTTCTTAGACTCTGGAAAATCCTGACATTCCCATTTAAAATACTCCCTAAGAGTATTCAAAGTATCCCCAAAGGAGAAATCTTCTGGAGGGGAGGCAGAAGGGATAGAGTCCTCAGCATCAGAATCTTCAAAGCCAGAAAAAAGTTGAGAATTTCCTTCATCACCAGCAGACATACTGGAAATCTCAGAATCTGAATAATTCCCTAGCCCTCTTTGAAGGGGGGAGGGGATGAGAGCCTCTAATCAGGGAAACAAGATCACCAGCCATCTTTATCAACTGGGACTGAGGCAAAGGAGGGGAGGCATACACCTGCTTGTGAGTAGGTTTGCAGCTGGAAGGTTTACTAGCAATCCGGAGGGACTCGGGAGGCCTAGCAACTGCATATGTCTGAACTAAGGTAGTCGGTCTGGTCTCATGCTGAAAAGAGGCGTCAGAAGCTGATGCCTGCAAAGTGGCTCAGGGACCCATCTGAGGTGGCGACAGGCACAGGGTCTTAAGAAATAACAGCCTGCGGCATGGAGGACTCCGTAAAGGTCTCGGCAGAGGCTTGCGGCTGAAAATCTGTGGACTGTAGTGGCTGTGAAAGCTCCTCACTGACTACCGCTGTGCTGACTACCAATTTCACTGATGCGTCGTCAGCAGATTTAACCCTAGGCCTGTCGCGGTCCTTGTCTTTGCGTTTCCTAGGTATATCCGAAGTCAGGAGACCAGAATATGCCATACCAATGAACTCAGGCCAGACTCCGAAATGCATATACAAATTCTTAGCTCTATGGCCTATAGCACCTGGTTAAAGGAAGCACAGAGATCGCAGCTAGGGATGTCGTGCTCAAGGCCCAAACAAGTTATACACAATGGGAATGGAAATCACGGTGCGGAATCTGTTTTCCACAGGCAAGACAGTTATTAGCTTCATCAGACATTCGTTAAAGAAAAGAGGATCCCCAACAGGGTACTTATCTGAAGGCATCTTCAACTTGGTAGTCGGAAAGCAAAATGAAGGTAAACGGCCAACCAACACTAGTGCGAATTGCATCTGCTTCTGGCTCCGCGGCAAGAAAGGCTGGGGAAATGACGTTGGCTGCCTCCCTTTATACCTGACATTCTGACATCAGTTTTACAACCGGCGGCAGCCGACATCATATACAAAGGACTTTGGTATTCGGGCCGACTGAGGGCTACTGGGAGCCGGATAACCCATATATGAGGACTGCAACAGTGAAACACGAAGAATATCCTTGTATATGCTGCTTGCTGTCAGTCCTGTCAGAGTTTTTATGTTGGGAAAACCAACCGACTTTTTATGGAGAGAATTTCAAAGCATATTAGTTTGGCAATATCCACCTCAGGATTTAAAGATTCTGTTATATAAGCACATTTCACAATATCTGCAACATGTTTTTCCTCTTTCAGGCTCTACATGTTGTTATGGAGAATCATAGGGGTGGAGATATTGTACTAAAATTGAATTTTTGGAAATGCAATGGATAGGTGATCTTTGTGCCGATGTACAACCGGGGTTGAATACCTGCCCATCACTTAAATCTGCTTTAAGCAGACGGAGGTTAAAATAATTTGCATGCATTTATTATTTTTATTTATGAATTCTTACATTATATTATTTTAATTTTATAGGTATTTGTCGGGTGCAATACATTAGATATGTCACAAACTGATTCACGATTTTGTCTGATTGGTTGGTTTTAATCCCATGCCTTAGTTCTATGAATGGGAATGTTCATTCATTGATTATATGCACTTTCAGCAATGATTTGGATTGGCCTATACACTTTGTGACTGGCCAGCTTTGCTCAGCTGTTTACCTTTTATAAGAAAGCTCTTCTTGTTAAGGGCATGTGAAGAATAGAAGGATTTGATTGGTTAAGTAATTTAAAGTATTGATTGTTTTGCTTTATAACTGATCTGAAGGGAATTATCAGAAAGTGCTTACCTTCTGTTACTCTAGTACTTATTTTTGTTAAAGTCTTTTACATGAATGTTTTGAAGTATGTTTCATGATGTACATTGTAGTTCGTTTTAGGATTTATGCTGTGGCAGCTTTGGTACTTGTTTTCATCTTTTTTTTATACCTACATTCTCGTACCTGGCTTTAGTGGCGTCTCAGTTTTGCTCGTGTGTGTGTATACACACATACACACACAACAAATGCAGAGGTAAAATGGACGGTCTCGCACATATAGAATCACATAAACACACACACATGCAGAATGCAGAGACAGACGCCCAGCAGTTACAGCCACCTTCTTGACCATCTACATTTCATGATGTCTCATGATCAAATGAATGAAAAACTACATACAGTGCCAAGTGAATGCATCCCACAGACATCTCTCAACTAGTTCCTAATTTCGCCTCATGTTGTTGCTCTATCCCTTAAAAAAACAACTGATTTTCACGCTAATTGCTCAGAAAAAGCCAGCTGATGCAAATCCTCTTGCTCTAACTTTTTCAGTGAATTAGGGTAATATTTAAATAGGAACAAGTCCCACGCACGTACAGTGAAGTGCATGGCCCCACTGAAGCAATCAATCAAAAATCCAACAGGCCAGCACCAAATTTCACAAAAAGAACTTTTAATAAAAAAGTTAAATGGGCATGAGTACCCATAAATGAACATACAAAAAACAGACACCCAATGGGTGATAAAGCATAACGGTTTCAGCATAAAGCTTTCATCAGTGCTGTACAGCAAATGTTACAATCAGTGTGCGTGTGTATATATATATATGAGAAAATAAACCACCTAATGTAATGATCCACATTCTTGTATTATAATCCAAAAGAGAATGTAAATTTTCTGAAGAGGTACTTGGCTTATATATTCTATCTAACTGTATGCAACAGAATCTAGAAGATTTAGGATTTAGATTGAAGTGTTAGCACAAGTATTTTACAACCCAAGCAGACTGCAAATCATTTTTCCTCAGACAGACCACAAATGTTGGAGGAATGATGGGGAAAGAGGTAATGGAGGGAGAGTAATGAGTTCAGATTTTAAAAATTCCCTGCAGACGACTCACAGAGTGAGCAAACTGATGCATCTACAGAAATGATTTCTAAGCACCGACACAAACGGAATTGCCTACACATAGTAAAGCCTTGCAGAGTTTAATTCTAGTGGCTGCCAAAAAAGCAATGACTAGGAAATAGAAATCGAAGTGTAAACCAACTGTACTAGAACCAGTGAATACAACAAAAACATGAAATGGGACCTTTAGAGAAGGATAGGAGCAAATTACATAGAGGACTGTGGGAATAATATAGAGCAATGTTTTGGAAGAGGAATGAGGTTTAAAGGAAGTACAACATTTGTAACTGAAAATACAACAGTATGACCTTTCATTTATATAACTGTATGACTGCCAATGTCATAAGTGATAATTCAACAAAGTTGTTTTTTGTTTTAGAAAAAAGCAATCCAAGTAATGGAAATTGCTCTTAAACAAGGCGTGCAAACACTCAAAACAAAGCAATTTATGAACAGTGAAGTAGCTAGCACCTCAAAAAATAAAATGTGAAATGAAAGCTGTGCTTTTTCCTTAAGCCTTAAATACTTCCCGTGAATCCTGCAGATGTAGATATGCAAAAATGCATTGTTATATTCTATGACCAAGAAAAAAGTGCATAAAAAAAAGGATGACTGAATATTTTTCACCATCAAAATCCTGTATGGTCTGAGAAATAAAGGAATGGGTCTCCAGGTACATTGTTATCAGTGACAGCATGGAGTGTAAAATGCCCCCCATTCAATTAGCAAAACTTTTCATGCCAGAAACAGCACTTTGGTGAGATATGCCATCAGATGGCCTTAGAAGGGCTAGAGAGGCATCTGCAAGAGAGAGGATAAGCATCAGGGTTTTAACCCCCAAGCCAGAGAGTTCCCTCACCCACAAATCTGTCACTATCTCAAAACACTTGTCTCTGAAGTGGGAAGCTGTCCCTCCCATTTTTGGGAGAAGATGAGAGTTAAGACAGTCAAAGAGGCACCCCCACTTGGCTTGGGGTGGCAGATCACTGCTCTTCTCCAACTGCTTGCCTCAGCCTGTACTACTTTTCACTTGGCCTCTTCTGAAAACTGTTTGCTTTAATGCTTTGACTGCTCATCTCAAAGACTGCTTTTGATTAAAGCAGCCATCTATCTAGTTTGTAAAACCCTTCAGTACCTGTGTAGTACAGAAAAAGTGAGTGTGATTCAGCTTCTCCCCAGTTTCTGGTAACCCGGCATGAGTGTGGGGTACTGATAATCAGTCTGGTAAGGGTGAAATCTCTGGGACTGACCAGTACTACCAGATCTTCAAACTTCCAAGAGTCACAGCAGCCTTGGAAAGAGCTCCAAAAACAGGGGAAAAGATTACACTAAACAGCAATACATACAAAAAAAGGAAAAGAAAACTCCCAACCTGTAATCTTAATGTAGCTCCAGGGAGTCACCTGCCACTGGGTGAACAAAACTCTGTTTACAATCAACACAAAAAATGTTGCAGACATCTCTCCCTTCTATACCTCCACCTTACTATCTGCATAACATGGGGAAAACTGCAGCTCTACCTGGAAGATATTTTAATCTCTGGATGTCCGTGACTTCTCCGTATGAAAATCTATATTACTGCCAAGATGGTCTTACCTTAATTGTTAGTACAAAGCTGCAACAGTTTAGGGGGGATATTTGACATATTAGCTGCTACCTAGCTCTGGAATCTGACTACTGCAAGCATACTTACCTGTAAGACAAACCAAAAACAAAAGCCTGCAAACACAAGTACAAGCTGTATGACTGAGTATAACAACTTTCATCACTACCCCTCAATGTGCCAAGTAGTGCTGGTGATAAGTCAAGAATATAGCAAATAGAAATAAAGTGCTTTGTTAGCACAGATGTAGTAAAGTCCAAGGAACAAAGCTAACATTGTGCCACACTGGGGAGATTGGTTTTGCACACCTTGCAAAAGGTCACAACTTCAGAAAAAAATTAATTCAGGTTTTACTAATATAGATGCTGTATTAATCATGAAGCTTGTGAGACCCTGAAGAAAGAAAATTTAAGAAGCTGGAGTGCTGAAAGCATGACCTAAACAAAAACATTTTTGTGGGCCATACTTCGCTTCATCCTCCAACAAGCTGGGAAGCATTCTGTATCCATCAGTATTAAGGATCTCATAATCGGCACTAAAGACAATGCAACTGTATATGTATGTGCAAACACATTATATAAATCTTTTATATACATCTATCTATATACATCTCTCTATATCTATATCTACATATCTATATCTATATATACACACATATGGGGAGACAAACATTCCTCTTCTGCCGTAAACTACACCCTGAAACTGACCATTACACTGCAACAAATGCCACCACCCCACCCCACCCCCCACCCCGTGAAGCACACAATACATACAAAATTCGACATTGCCCACTAATAAGTTTTCAGCACTGGACAGAATGCATTACACTTACCAGAGCAATTAAATTATCCAGGAAGGCAATCAAAATGATACTTATGGCAAGTGAAAGCAAGTCGCATGAAGTCAAACATTATACCTGTAACATGTTCTATAACAAAATAACTGCTATGAATAAAAAGTTGCGCTGCTATGCGAGTTATATAGATTTAACTTCGGCATTTGACAGGGTCATGCACAAAACACTGATCAATAAATTAGTACAACTGGGTATTGATGTACCGTTAAGATGGACAGCTGCATGGCTTAAACAGGACATGGCAAGTATCACAACTGGACAGGTGAAATCCATGGTTACAGTCAAGGTGTCCCGCAGGGCTCTGTACTAGGATCTTGCTTGTTCTTGTTTAGATTGTATCTTTCAGACCTTACTTTTTCATCTGAGGTGTTCTACAGTGTATGTGCTGACTACCTGAAATTGGGTAAACCGATTACAAGTGTTACAGATAAGGCATGTCTGCAAAATAATTTGACTAAACTGACCACTTGGGCACCGGAGAATAATATGTTGATAAATACATCAAAAACTAAGCATATGAGAGTTGGGAGACAAACTGAAAGGTGAATATTTAATAAAGCACACAGTGACTGACACTGTAGACTCATTTAAGGACCTGGGTAAATGGGTAGATTCAGCTACGAGTTTTTCTAATCATATCAACCAATTGACTAATGACAGTTATAGAACTATAGGTTGTACATAAAGATTTATAAGGTCTAGGAAATCAAACATAATGAAGTCATTGTTTGTTACATTTTTAGACCCAAACTTGAGTATGGAACAATATGGAAACCCTATAGGAAAACAAGCATGAATAAACCGGAAAGAGTACAGCGGAAATATACTAAGGGCATCTATGGATGTGAAAATCTAAGTTATTATGAAAGACTAAAATATCTGAACTTGTACAGTCAGTGTCGCTTACAAATATTTAAGAGATGATCTTATTCAGGTATATAGGGCATTTAGGGACAACTACCTCTGGGAATGTTTGGGGTTATCAAAAAGTACTACAGAATTGTCAGATAACCTATGTAGAAGATTCTATAGGAATGAGAAGTGTACTAATTGGCTCTCTGACAGAGTAGCTGATGCTTGGAACAGACTTCCAAATTACATTCACGCAAGTACTAGTTTAGATATTTTTAATAACAGCCTGAACATTTATTATGGTAACAAGTGTTTTGGCATATTGGAAAGCTAAGGCTTTAATGCCCATGCTTGAAACACTTGTATGTATGTATAATTGAGCACTACCCGACTGGTGGACAAAGACTGAATTCTTGAGTCATTTGTCAGAGGTTCAACCTGAAGATCGGAGCCCTCTACAAGAAACTACTGTTGGTAAGTTGTGCCAGCAGCAATGTCCTTTTAGGGGTAATTTTTGCCTTCTTTGAGCTGGATGTGACCATAGAGTTGGTATATACAAGCTTGGGGGGATGCCCCCTGCAAATAAATGGTGTTTTTCGGGCTTTTTTTTGAGGGGCAGTGTAGGCATTCCAATCCTTTGCAGGTTGAACTTCGTACATTCACAATGAAAGGAGGATCAAATTACATCTGACATTACTTACTTGTAATCGGCTGGAGGTTTGAAATCTGGGTTAAGGCTAATCATCTCTGTTATTAGGCTATGCCTTTCTTCTTCCAGTTTCTTCCTCGTTCTGAATTCACGTGTGTTCAATCGTTTCCCTTCACTATTGTAGATAGGTTCAGGAGAGGGAGACCTGTATAAAACATCATCTGCATTAATACCCAAAACATATAGAATACCATATTCCACTACGTGAATTTAACAGTTTAAAAAAACACTAGAAATTATTCCTATGCTGCAATTGCATAGAGGTAAAATGCATTTTTCCTAGAAATCTGCTTTTTAAAAAGCCAGTGGAAATGCAGAACCCCTTCAAAGATCTTTCGAGGGTAACTGAAAGGGAAGCTGTACTAAAATTAAAAAAAAAAGAAAGTGAAGAAAACGGTTTTAACAAGAAATTACAACTTTCAGATGAGGAAGAAAAGTTATGTCAGATTCGCAACAACTAAGTAAGCATCACCCAATACGCCCAAACTGGCAACACACATGCTACATCAAATTTTGCACAAGTTATCCAGAATTACAGAAGACTACTGCAATACACAAGGAGGAAGACAAAAAGATAATGGATTAACTTCAATAAGCAAACCAGCTTGTGCCTCATTAAAAAAAAGTCTACAAATTGGCATTTTTGCCCATCAACAGTATGCATATGGCTGGAACTTCTGATGAATTTTCTTTCATTCCTTCCTTCACTCTATGATCACCTTCTCAGTGGCAGTATAACCTGTACTCTGTTTAAAAGTTAAACTGGATAAGGGGGGTTTTGTTAGAGAAAGAGAAAGGTTAAATGCTGCAACAGTCAAAATTAAGCTTCTGTAACATCCAAAATTTCCAAATCCCAACCCATTATATATGAAGTCAGCCAAGTGGTTTGGCTGCTCTTCTTTTACTCCATATTGTGAGCTTGCATATACTAAAAATACCAAATTAGCATAAATCTACAACAGCTAATCTAAACATATTAACATTTCATACTATGGAAAATATATCTACTTGTGTAATACTGAAGATTTAAAATGACTTGTCAAAGTTATGCATCTCCAGTTTAAACTCAGTTCACTGCATATGCTACTTTGTGACCTGGAAGACAGACTTACTTTCTAAAGAATGTATAGAAACTTGAAACTAGACAACTTAAACAAACAAGGCACATGTTGATACCCTTTAGTCATTCCCCATGAGAGCACGCTTCACCTCAGTCCATCACTCAAAGAAAGAATGCAGTTAAGAAATAGTGGAAATCACAGATTATACTTTAAACCAGTATATTCAGCTTTATGATCATGCCAAATCAGAGTATGAACAAAAGGGCAGAATAATGCATTCTTACTTTTCCAACGAACCCATGACAGTAGTCTCCGTGACAGGCTCCCAGCTAGGTTTACTACCTCCACCAATCACCATTCGGGGGGGGGGGGGGGGCTGTGTTTGAAGGCATCCAAGCACTAGTACCAATGCATGCAATGAAGTAATGCAGTAGCTACACAACTGAACAAACATCCCCCAGGCCTGCCAACTTGTCATCTTGCCAACTGAGAACTTTCCTGCAAATCAGAAAAGCACAAGAAAGGTTTGGTACCTACACTACTAGCCAAAAATGAAACCTGTACCCACTTACAACGAAATTATCAAAGACTGGTAGAGACACACACAAAAGAACTGAGGGAGAATATACTTGACTGTTAACGAGAAGGTTCTTTCGCAGATCAGAGTTTATGCAGTGAGAATGCATCTGGCATTTTAAACAGTGAGCAGATAAATTCAATGGACTCCAGATCAGGTTCAACTCTTAGCAATTTCCATGATGAAAGCAGCTACAGAACAAGCAGCTCAGGAAGCAAAGTCCTGAACCACCTTTTTTCCAAAACAAGAACCATCTTCCAGAGAACTGGTCAAAACAGTAATACTTGGTCCCGGAATTGCACCATTTCTAAGTGGCTAAAGTAGAGCTGCCAAACGAAGAGGCACTTGAAGCAAAGTATGGGTAAGCCAGTCTGCTGGAGTACAGCTACCTCTGACTCTAGCATTTAGCTGGGGGGCAGCTGTATGAAGGCAAATGACAATACTGACAATTTAACAGGAAAGTGTCCGCTTTCCAATCATAGACAACTTCCCCTTGGCATAAAGGAGAACTGGTACTCCTTCCTAAAAATAAATACCTGTTCCATGCAAATGCTCTGTGCACGTCCAGGTAATGAAGCATCCTTGGCTCCAGTTTTCCTCCCCAGGAAAAAAAAAAAAAAATGAGGGAAACAAAACGGTTCAGGGACAATCATGTAAATCTTCAGAATAAAAGTTCATCCAAAGGAACGCTGTAAAACTTTAGCTATGGCTCCAAAAAATAAAAGTCTGAAGCTCTAAGATTCCTACACTCAAGGGTGGTGGCCAAAAAAAATTCTAAGATATGAACTTCATTGCACACATGGAGAGCAGCCACATGTACCAACTTATAAGTTTAAAATCCCAAAGAAGGAAAGGGATTCTTCAGAGGAGACTGGAGATGTAATACACTTTAAAGAACTGCTTAACCAACTGGTGATGGGTCACACTGTGTGCAGAAAACAGCTAGACACACCTTTAAGTGGAATAACCAGTGTCCAAACCAAGCAGGCTAAAACCCAGTCAAGATAACCCCCCAGCTGATTTTCAAGGATAGCAGTAAAGGGTGCCACTCCTTCCAAACTAAACATTTCCAGGTGAAAGTAAACACCTGCCAAGTAAATGGCTTCTTAGCAAGCCATACATTTACCTCCAAGATACCAATCTGCAAACCTGACTTTCGCAAGGAACATCTCAAAGATGTGGCCTCGAATGTCAAATCAGCTGTCACCTTAACAGTTTGAGACATCAGCGATATGGATCCATACCTCAAATGTCTCCAATTTCTATGGCTGCTTCTAAATTTTGGCTCTGTACCTCCTAAAACTGAATCTGAGTAGTTCTAAGGTTACAGCAGCAGTACTTAAAAGGTGTCCCTAACAAGGGATCTTTTCCTTAATTTTGTTCTCAATTCCGGTGGTAAAGGATTATTATGTCTCACAGACCAGGAGACTCCTTTATCACTAGGAATCAAAGCCTGAACCACCACCCCTCACTGCCACCAAGTTACTATAAAAATCAATTAGGTCCACTTTCCTTAATCTATGCCATGAGACTGAGAATCCAAGTAAGGAATATGAATCTCCCGTGCCGCAAGAAAAGAGATGCACTAACTCATCATGAACAGAGGAGGAGGAAACAACATTATCCCAAAAGCTGAACAGGTCACTAGGGAATCAGCCCACTTCCACATAACCGTAGAGGAGACAGAGCCTTTGAATCTGCACCTCTAGTGAGCAACACAAAATTAGCCTTGCTTCCCATGTGTGTTGGAGGAGAGGGGGGTGCAGTCTCCTCAGCAACTCTTTCGTCATCAGGACCAGGAAGACTCTTCTCAAATGGCTGATGTTAAAATAGACCCTTAACATTGTCCATGTGGGAGCACAAGTGCCTGTAGCCAAAGCATGTCATCAAAGTCTTGCCCAGGGACTAGCTACAGAAATGGATCAACCAAGAGACTACCGGTGACGGACCACAAATTCAACCCAGCAATTAAGAGTCTGACTCCAAAAGGACACCCATAAGTGAGTAGTAGCTCTAAAACAACTAACACTACAATTCACTAATACCAGTCCTCCTTACGAATGCAAACAGCTGTGCTCAGGAAAAGCAAAGAGGAGTTACAGCTTCTCTCCAGTAAAATGAACACATACTAAAATGTTTACCTCCAAAAAATCAAAGGTAATGCCACAGGGATGAGTAAAACAGGACTTGTTCTAATTTACAATAACCTCCACCAAGGCACTGCAACAGAAGAGGAGCCCAATTTGGGAACACCTCTAAAGGAAGTTCACAGATGGGCTATAAAAAAAAAAAAAAAAAAAAAAAAATCACACATGGTAATGGAACACAATCAAATTTGACTAGTACAATACTTCACCCATCATAGTCAATAAACAAGTAAATATTCAAGTGCTATCCTGCTCTCCCAAATACTAAAAGGGGTAAGCATCTTTTGCTGTACTGGGCAAAACTGAGCACAACTCGCAAGTTCTACATGTCTTGAGACATGGAGCCTCTTTGCAAGCCCATACAATGCCATTTTGCATTGAAACTGATGACTAAGCAAACAAAAACTAATCTGGACCCCCCCAAAAAAGGTATGCAAGTAGCAGACGTATGCAGGGTGCAATTCTTCAAATGGGGGTGCAGCAAGCTAGGCCCCTGCAACCAATTTTAATAATCTGCCCTCAATTAAAAACGACAAAAGCTGAATGCTAGTTTCTCAAACTGCCCGTCTGTCTTCAGTTAAGTACCATCAACAGCTTGACTTGTAAAGATAGCTGTTGACATTACAGCCCAAATGCCAAAATATTTACTGGTGGAGCCTATGTACGACTTGAGGTTACTTTCAAGGTAATCAATGTCTTACAAGTTACCTCAGATTGTATACATTTCACATATGTATTTCAAAATAAGATACAGAAATTGTGAAATACATCTTAAAGTACAGGAAAGTCAAATTTTATATGGTACATTTCCTTCCCAGGGATTTTCTTATAATGCAGACCTCATGAATGCTGGACCACATCCACTACCCATCTCATTTCTTCACCTTCCAACCACCAGAGCATACAACCTTATCTGCAACGCTGGACAATTTATCTGCAATGTCAAAAGCTGTGGTAAAATGCACAAGGTCACAGAGGTAGGGGAGAGTGCAAGGCAGATAGTGGAAAAAGTTGAGTACTTCAAAGTGCGACTGGGAATACAAGATAAACAGTTCAGGAAATTGTGCACAAATGTAGGAAAGGCACATGTTCCTTAACTACCTTCCAAGGCCACAAACTGGCACTATGCTGTGGACTCCAGAACCTATACTGTGTAGACACTTGAAGAATCAGTGCTAAAACACTTAAGTTATCTACCCACTTACACTGGGGCTTATAAAGGGCATCTGACTTTCTGGGAGGAAGAATGAGTTGCTGCAGTCTACTTTAACAGAATTATTAAAACCAGCTGCAAAGGTGGAAAGCGCAAAGCCCTTCAGGCTTTACCAAAAACTACCAAAGGCTTTACTATAGAATGGAATACAAATTGAAAGCCAAGCCTATTTTTCTTTATGAACCCGAGGGCCACTCTAAACCAAGGAAGCTGGACTCATGATGCTCTTCATCTCAACAGCCATCATGATTCTACAATTCCTCACAAGATCCCGAGTAGTCGTCTTCTGCTTTCCCCATCTAATAAGAGGGGTAAACACCATGCACTTCACTCTGCAAATCTGAACACAACTGGCAAGTGCAAGAAATATTCCACAAGCTCCTGAGCAGACTATCCTGCTCTCCCAAATACAAACAGGGGTAAGCATATTTTGCTGTACTGGGCAAAACTGAGCAAATAACTGGCAAGTTCTACATGTCTGGAGACATGGAGCCTCTTCGCAAAAGCTCAGGGTAACATTTGCTGGACAAATGTTTGCTCTAAAATTAGACAGTGGCTTCAAACCACACCCTCCAGTTACAACAAAACCACAGTTCAAGCTCACAACACAATTACTTTATGTCTAACCCAAGACAGCAGCCACAGTTTGATATGAACCAAGAAATATACACAAAGAACAATGGACCAAATTAGCCTAGGGCTGTATCCTAAACAGGCAGCTCCTAGACCCAGCAGCCACTAATGTTTGACAAAGTGTCTCAAGGGGACTGCTTTCCAGGTAAAAGGTGCTTAAACATAGGCTTCACAAACAAGGACAAGGCAATGTAAGAACACCAACATGTACCCCCCAAGAGTAAGAATAACAGGTGTGCCCACACCCCCTCTATCTCAACCAACTCAGGAGAAACAGTGGTAGCCCAAGTCCTACATTAAGAGAGGATGAACTCAGCATATGTCGAAGGGTCTAGCTTAACAAAAGATTTGTCTTGTGTGCAGCAAGATTTTACCCTGCATCCTGTAACATCTGGTCTTGTGGCAGTACTTCCAACCTGCACTTGCTGCATAACTTGACAGCTGTCAACTTCCTAACTGGAAGGAAAGTCATATTACTGCACATCTGAATGAAAGGTCAGATTACCAGTATGTATTGTGCTTTTCTGTGTTGTGAGCCTCCCATGGACAATGCCAATACAGGTCACAGCTTCTAATATGCTGGCCAGAAAGAAGGAAAACTGAGCACATGAACAAAAATTCCCAAGTGATCACATACCACTTTTCTAGACAACCGAGAATAAGGGCATTGCAAGATTTTTGATTTTTTTTTTTTTAATGTTCTTGAAACTTTGATCCTCCTAGTACCACTATGCTCCATCTCACTGCATTATTCTTTCTCCCAGAATGCGAACGCCCAATAACAAAGAAAAAGGAAGTAGGAGTCCAGAACTGTGGGCCATCGTCCTATAGGGAAGACGAGAGCTTTTAACTCATTCCTAACCTAATCATTCTCCTTGCTGTCAGACATGGTGCAATGCCTGCTGTAGGGCTACTGCTTATGCCCATGTTTATATACAAACACACAGCAAAACTAGACAATACTGTTCACTTAAGAAGGCTCATGCCCCCACACCATACTTTTCTGCACATATATACTTAGACTAGAATACAGACATCACTACAACGCAGGAATGCATATAAACTCTTCCCCTAGTGATGGGCAAGCAGGCATCAGCTACTCGATCCCAACACTATCCTTCCAGATCCTCTAATGCCTGGGTGGTCAATCAAAACCAGATCATAGTAAGTATTACTGTAGAACAGTTGCCAAATGATGACTGGTGGTGAAGCTAAACCCAATGAAATAGCCCATCAAGAAAGGGGTGCATAGAAAATACTGAATCTTGTACCTTTATCCTGATCATTAAGTCACCAAACAATACACTCTAGAGAACACTGAATGCTCACAAAACAAATGCAACCTGGACAGTAACAAAGAAAACATGCCAACCTGCACAATTTTTCTAGTTTTAAAATAACAAATTTCTGGCAACCAAGAACAATTGATGCATACTCAAAATATACATGAATCACAGTCACTTTATACCAAACAGTAGATTCCAATCAAATGCAAACTTTGTCAAGGTTCTAAGGCTGTGTGTGGGAGGTGGGCATTTCTTAAACCTTAATATTCTGAAGAAACCCTGTATTCACACACTGAGCAGGATACATGCAAATTTAATGAAAGTGTTTATTAAATGTGGCAGGGAGAGTCATCTTTAATGATGAGAGCAACATAACTAAATCACACAAAACTAAACCACAATATGCACGTGTACAGCACTAAGCTGTCCACAACTTGAGCACATTTCAATGCATATCAAATAAGTAAAATGTTTCCACAAATTTGCTATGGAAAATGGGCTAGGTTGTATAATCACACAGAAAGGATATGCAGTAAATTATACCCCATAGCTACAGACAACACACACTATAGCAAACACTAAGAGGGTTATCAAAATCATTAGCAATCCAAAGGCGGATAAACACAGTTCTTGTCTTCAATAATTTGACCTGCGATACTGAAAGGGGGTGGGGGTCCAAGTACAAAAGAAAAAGAAAGTTACTTTGGAGAGAACATAACGAAGTGCAGGGTACTGCAAAAAAGTTTGCCCCCAAATTATCCCCTAAATAAATATACACCATTTCGTTAGTCAGGATAACATTCCTCCCTAAGATGTGCAATGGCAAGCCATTACAAAACTCTTCTACCAATAAAAGCAAATTTAACATTCTAAAGTTGTGAATGTAGAAATATCCAACAAAAAAGGTAGCAGTCAATTATCTGAAGTGGCAATGCAGTATCACCTACATCTGTTTAAATACATTAACTGCAGGACAATTCCAGAAAAATGACTCCAGTTCTCAAAGATGCTTCTTTGTGCTTATTTTTACAAATTTGGATGGTATCCCAAAAAAAAACAGACACTGTGAAGTAAAACTGGACCACAGAATAAGGAAGAAAGCATCTGAAAAATGGTCAATTTTGACAATTTATGATTGCAAATTATCAAATGGAAAGCTTCTCTTGAAACTTAACCCCCCCACCCCAACAATTTGCACCAATATACTTTGGGTCATTTGTCTGTTATCTACAATGTTAATTTTGACAGATAACTGATCATATTTTAGTCAGCCTTGCTGGGATAATATTCATAAGACCAACAGCGGGATAAACAAAGATGATAAACTGAACATCTTAAAAAGCAAACAGCATAAACACAGCTCAGTAAACTTGTCGACATGTCCTAGTGGCCCATCTACTTACTGTGGCAAACAAGCCCCATTTTATTAAGCTAACCATGTTTTAATTACAAGCCAACATTTGTAAATGGGTTGGCACCTTGTAAAGAACTAGTTTCTCTAGTGTCTATAGGGTGTAACACATTCCATCTCCTCTGCAAATCACTATGGGACACAAGTGGGTAAATGGAAATTAAAGAATGACAGTTCTAATAAGGTATGAGTTTTACAGAGACTTCTGCAGAAATACTTCACTAAGGCATACAAGGAGCACTACTAGGTATTATAAGCATGCAAAAAAATGGGGAGGATGCTTCAGATAACCACTTAAGCTCAACATCAGACAGATAACCAAGACACTGACGACCAAGAATGCTATCAGTTAAAGCCCCAAAGTAATTAAGCTCCCTAAAACCATACTTTGAACCTATGCATTTAACTACTCAACCATTCCTCCTTGGGGGTCACACTGCAAAACAAGAGTTCTAGACTAGCAAGTGAGTGAAAATGTTTTAAGACTTTCAAGGCACAAACTAAAGTTAAGGGCTAAAGAAACCACATGTTCAAAGGAGCCAGGACTACCTGGAGAGAGAGAAACAAGTCAGTGCATAAATTCAAAAGAAATAAACTTTAATCCTAGTTTAAACAATCCAGGTTATGAACTATACGCACATGCATGCATTAATGATTCACATACAGAGATTACTTTTTTAAATGCAAGGCAGTTACTGTGCATAATACACTGCCTCTTTTACCCCCACTAAGGTTGTCCAGAGACTGCCATAAAGTGTTCCCATGTGATTGCAAGTGCCTCTCCAAATCACATGTTCTTGGATGAAAAATAAGACGCTGAAGTGTCCTCACTACCAACGTCAGTCTACAAGGGAGATGTCCAGTTTCACCTCACAACCAGGAGTCCATGACGCTCTCAGCGGAGACCTCCATTTTCCTCTTGAAGGGACTACAGACGCAGAAGGCTGGTCTGAATCTGGCAAAAGGATAAAAGAAAAAGTACAGTTTTGTACCTACCATAAATGTAGATGTTCGAGGATTCCATTGCTGCAGTCCTGACTATTGGGTATAGTCCGCGTCCCAGTCGGCCCGAATACCAGAGTATAAGGCTGACGTCGGTCAGGGCGCATTAGACTGACGTCAGTACGTCAGGGTACTAATGCGCATGACCGACGTCATATCCTCAGTCTTTTCTTGCCCCAGATGTCAGAAGACCCAAAAAGACAAGTCCCAAAACAACCTGCACCAAAAACATGTATAATATATACAACAATATATATATATATAAAATATAAGCATGTAAACTCACCTACACAACCACCCCTAAACACAGAGGGGAAGGAGGGAGGGTAAATTGGACTGCAGCAATGGAATCCTCGAACATCTACATTTATGGTAGGTACAAAACTGTACTATGTTCTTCGTCTTCCATTGCTGCAGTCCTGACTATTGGGTAGAATCCCAAAGCAGAGGTAAGGGAGGCTGGCAAATTATAAAGTAGCAGGAGCTGACAACATGCCTTGTAAAACAGCTGT
The DNA here is from genome assembly GCF_019279795.1 of Protopterus annectens. Lineage (NCBI taxonomy): Eukaryota > Metazoa > Chordata > Ceratodontiformes > Protopteridae > Protopterus > Protopterus annectens. Next base: position 403,252,429 of record NC_056738.1, read on the forward strand.
GGCAAAACCAGCCCTAGTCTTAGAGTATATAGGAAGGTGATAATGCCTAGAGAAAGTATGCACTGAACTCCAAGTAGCTGCTTCCAGAATATCCTTAGTTGCCACCCCCCTTAGAAATGCTGTTGAAGTGGCAGTAGCCCTAGTGGAATGAGGCCTAATCCCAGCTGGAATCTCCTTGCCATGATGGGAATAACAAAATGCAATGCAAAAGCCAATCCACCTAGAAATAGTTTGTTTTGACACAGGCTTGCCCTGTGAACTCAAAGCAAAAGAAACAAGTAACTGCTGAGACTGCCTAAAATTCTTAGTCCTGCTCAAATAATAACGCAATTGCCTGTGTACATCTAAAGTGTGCAAAATCTTTTCCCCTTTATTTTGAGGATCTGCAAAAACGAGGCAAATGAATAGTTTGGTTTAAAGCCACACTAGAAACCACCTTAGGCATAAAGGAAGGATTAGTGCGTAATGATACCCTGTCCTTATGGAAAATCAAAAGGGCTCTACTGCCATAAGGGCCTGCAACTCAGACACCCTTCTTGCAGAAGTAATAGCCAACAGAAAAGCAGTCTTCCATGACAAATATTTCAATTCAGCAGTAGCTGCAGGCTCAAAAGGTTGTAGAGTAAGTTTTTCCAACACAAAATTGAGATCCCAAGCAGGAGTAGGAGCTCTAACGTGGGGTCTTATATTCTTTGCCCCTCTAAGAAACTGCTTGAACAAAGGATGCGAAAACAAAGGTGGGTCACAATCATAGTGAGCTGAAATTGCTGCAGCATGAATCTTTATGGAAGAGAAGGACAAACCTTTGTCCAATAATTCAGTAAGATATTGAAGAGCCACACTCAAATTAGGCTCTGAAATCTCCAAATTCTTTGCTGTACTCCAAAATAAAAATCTCTTCCATTTTTCTGTACACTCTCCTAGTACTAGGCCTTCTAGCTTCCATAATCACATTTAAAACTTGTTGAGGAAGTTGAGACCTGCTGTGTTTCAACACAGAATATGCCAGGCTGTGAGATGAAGAGATTGAAGCTTGACATTGAGCAGATGACCGTCCTTCTGAGATAACAGATGAGGAATCAGAGGTAAAGGCCATGGAGGCTTCTTTACCAGACTCCGAGAAGTGGGTACCAGTGTTGCCGAGGCCAATCTGGAGCTATCAAAATCATCCTTGGCCTGTCTTGTCTGACCTTTAATAGTACCTTTGGAAGAAGCGGTAGAGGTGGAAAGGCATACACATGAAGGTTTTTCCAACTGAAAGACAGAGCATCCACTTTCCAAGCTGTGTGATGAAACACCTTTGTGCAATACTTTGGCAGCTGGTGGTTTAGTGGAGAAGCGAACAGATCTATGTCTGGAGTTCCCCATGACACTGTCAGTTTCTGAAATACATGAAGATCCAGTTTCCACTCGTGGGGATCCATGATTTGTCTGCTTAACACATCTGCTAAGGAGTTCTGTGCTCCTGGCAGAAACCTTGCCTGAAGAGTTAGTTGCAAGCTGAGCGCAGTCTCCCATAAAATCATTGCTTGCCTGCATAGAGGGTAAGAATGTGTTCCCCCTTGCTTGTTGATGTACCACATGACAGTTGTGTTGTCTGTTAGAATCAACACCTGCCCTGGAAGAAGTAACTCCTTGAAAGCCATTAATGCAAACTGGACTGCTAACATCTCCTTCATGTTGATATGTAGATGCAGTAGTCTGGCAGGCCACTTGTCTTGTATCCACTTTCCATTTAGATGAGCTCGCCAAGCAATGTCCGAGGCATCTGTCGTTAGAATCTGACTTGCCTCTGGCCGGGTCACAGAGAGTCCCTTGTTTAGGTGACATTCCTGAGCCCACCACAAAATTCCTTTTGAATGGAAGGTATGATTTGAATGACAGTGTCCAAATCCTGGCAGTGCTGTGTCCATACATTTTGAGATACCATTGTAGCTTCCTCATATGCAGTTTGGCATTGGGAAGCACCAGAATACAAGATGCCATGAACCCTAATGCTTGAAGGACTGTCCTTGCAGTCAGCACGGACTGATGAGATAGTTGATGGAAGTAAAGTGACAGACTCTTTTGTTTGTCCGGGGTTAAAAGGCCATCTGGGCTGCTGTATTCAGTCTTACACCCAGAAAGCACATGTCTTGAGAGGGTACTAGACTGGACTTTATTTCGTTCACAGAATACCCTAGGCATCTTAGCACTGCTATAACATATTCCAGATGCTGTAGAAGGTCTTCCTTTTCTTGAGCCAGAATCAGGCAGTCGTCCAAGTAAGGATAGATTTGAATTCCTTGAAGCCTGAAGTAAGCTATCACTGGAGCCAGAACCTTTGTGAATACTCTGGGCGCAGTAGATAAGCCAAAGGGCAATGCAGAGAACTGATAATGAGAATTTCCAGCTCGAAACCGCAGATACTTTCTGCAACTTAGCCTTATAGGCACATGAAGGTAAGCTTCCTTGAGATCTAAAGTTACCATCCAGTGATCTTTGCCCAGCAGAGGTAAAAACTGTTGTAACGTCAACATCTTGAACTTGGGAATGTCCAAAAACGTGTTGAGGAGAGATAAATCCAAAATTGGTCTCCACGTGTTCCCCTTCTTTGGTACCAGGAACAGGCGAGAATAAAATCCTAGGCCCCTCTCTGACACAGGGACTGGCTGAATGGCCCCTATGTGAAGTAACTGTAAAACTTGCTTGTGAGCCTCTTTTCTTTGTAGAGGAGGAACGTCTGGCATGCCTTTGAAAGGGGCATTGTATGGAAATAAAATCTGTAACCGTGGTGAATGATATCCAACACCCATTTGTCTTGAGTAATTAAATCCCAATTTTCTTTGAAAAGAGACAGTCTTCCCCAAAGGAGCTGCCAGCCGTGAATCTGCTGGCAGCTGAAGAAACAGGTCATTGGGTCTGTTTACGAAAGGACTGACCCCTGCCCTCACCAGAAGTCTGAGCAGGTGAACTCCCTGTTCTAGGCCTAAAAGAACTTTGAGCCCTGCCCCTACCACGTCTAGACCTACCCCTAGACTGAGAATCATAAGCAGGATATGTCCACCCCTTAGCAGGCCAATTTCTACTAAACTTCGGTGGCTGCACCTGCAAAAAATCTTTAACAGTTTGCATAGACTTAGCTTTGTCCTCCATTTTCTTTAAAACAGCTTCCACAGGTGAACCAAACACCACATCAGACTGTAAAGGAGCATCCAAAATCCTTGTCTTAACATGCTCAGCTAAATTCTGATCCTTCAACCAGGCATGCCTGCGAAGAACAGAGCTGGTAGCAGCCACCCTCGAGGAGGCCTGTACAGCATCAAAACCACATTGCAAAGAATGCTTACCCACTTGTTCGGACACATGAACCAAATCCAGCAACTCTTTACACTCAATACCTTCCGCCAAAGCATCCACCTTAGATTTCAATTGTGAAAGAAGGTAATTCTGATATTTTAACATGTGAAACTGACAATTCAAAGCTCTCATGGCTAGAGTGGAAGAAGTATACACTTTCTTTCCCCACCTATCCAAAGCCCTCGCCTCTTTATCAGTGGGGACAGGATTTTTAACCACAGAAGCTTTTACACCCATAAGCCCCTGGGAAATAGTTTCTGGGTCCGCCCTAGGACTCTTAAACAAATATTTATGAGCTTCGGGCACCCTATAATACCTATCAGGCTTAACAGGAGCAGGAGGCAAAGAGTCAGGGTTCAGGGAAGCCTCTGCAAAAACATCTTCCACCACATTCAACACAGGAGGAATAGCTAAAGGCCTATGCTGGGGTAAAAACAAGAACTCCCTAAGCCTTTTCCTGGAGTCAGAGTAATCCTGGCCTTCCCATTTAAAGTGCTCCCTCATGGAATGCAAAGTCTCTGAAAATGAGAAATCCTCAGGTGGAGACGCTGTAGGAGTGGAATCATCCACATCAGAATCAGAATAGGTAGGATACTCCTGCAAATCTTCCACAGAAGATTCTGAAGCCTCAGAACACTGTTCAAAACTCTCAAACTCAGATTCCACCCTAGGCCTCTTATCAGGCGGGGCATAGAACCCCTAATCATAGTAATCAAATCTTCTGCCATCTTAAGCATATGTTTCTTAGGTACAGAACCTGAAATGGTAGGAGAAGCCTCCACTGAAGCTGAAGTAGGCCTACCTCTCATAGAAGTTTTGGCAACAGAAGGAGAGGCCCTAACTACCTTGGGAAGAGAGGGAAGGACAGTCACCTGAGAAGCCCCCTCAGCCTGGCCTACCTCCTGAGAAGGTACATCCTGTAAGAGTATAGTTTCTGCCTGGGACTCCATGGAAACTCCTGGCAAAACCTCCGGCTCCACTGAGCCTTCCAAAGAACCTACGTGCGGGAGTGCCGTTTCCTCAACCCTAGGCTTCACTGTTTTATCCTTGCGCTTCTTGAGGAAGGGCGCGGAGCATCCGGCGGCATTTTATAATTGCAACGCTTCCCAAACACTAACCTGGCACAGTCTAACCTCCTCTTAATAGTGCGTTTGTTAAACCTAGCACAAGAGCGGCAACCAACAACGCCGTGCTCAGGCCCTAAACAAGGTATACACAAGGTATGATAATCCCTATGAGGTATCTGTTTCCCACAAGAAATACAGTTATTCACTTTTTCTGACATCCGGTAAAATACTGAGGCAAGAAAAACCAAAATGTTCCCAACGGGTACTTAGCCAACTCTGTTTCGGTCTGAAACTCCGGTTTCGGAAATATTTCAGTACGCCAACCTGCACTCGCAAAATTGCTTCTGCATCGGACCATGCGGCAAAAAAGACTGAGGATATGACGTCGGTCATGCGCATTAGTACCCTGACGTACTGACGTCAGTCTAATGCACCCTGACCGACGTCAGCCTTATACTCTGGTATTCGGGCCGACTGGGACGCGGACTATACCCAATAGTCAGGACTGCAGCAATGGAAGACGAAGAACATTTAAATCATTCTGACAACTTAGCCCAATCCTAGCAGACATGCTGGCTGGGACAAAAGGAGAAAACCCTGACAGCCGTCTCTGGGTGGGGTACGGGTGGGCTTCTACTAAAGGTTCCCAGGTGAACATGTGATCACTGAGGATCTGGAAATACAGAGACATCCCTAGATTCCAGGCGTAGATGTCCAATACTATGGAGATTCCACCCTTACCCTTTAATAATTAGACAGCATCCAGGAGTGTAAGTCAGGGAGCTGGTGCCAAATGAAAAGCATCTGATGAAGAGTGTAGGTCCTGGTCTTTTGGGACATGAAGAGTTACAGGTGTGACAGGCAAAAGAAGCTAAAAATACCAGGATTTGCAAGCAGACAAGAGCAATGTGGAAGAAAATAGTAGGAGCAACTGTTCTTAAAAAAAAAGTGTCTAAAATCTTTAGATATGTTACCAATACGTGTAACTTCGTACAAATTACAGGAGTCATTACACTAGGCAAATTGTGGGTGCTACAAACAGCACATTTGGCTGACAAAGCATGAAACTATGCTAATTTAATGAACTTTAATCATACTTTGACTTAGGAATGGGATCCATTCTTGTCATGGTATTAGAAACCCAAAAGATTTGGAGAAAGTAAAAAGTGACAGGCTCCCAAAAGGTGAGAGAGGACTCAGTCATAGCAGTTATAAGGGCCAGGGATTAAAAGGCGCCCTTGAAAATTTCTGGGTTTCGCTTTCTTTCTCCCTAAGGAAGCAACTTTTATTTTCACATGAACATCCACAACACCCTACTGCTGAGTCTCAGGTTAGTATGAACAGGACCACAAGTTTTTCCTGGCCTAGGAAACCTAAAGAGCATCCTGCCTTCTCTTAATGTTTTTTGATAAAACCCCTGGCAAACAGTACAGTTACCAAAATCATGCACTAGGCCAATGCAGAAAATGCACTAGACAGGATTTTTTTTTTGTAGTATATGGCACATTTCCATGCTTAATAGTATAGGTTACCTAGATGCTAAATTAGTCAACAATGGTTAAGAAACAAAAAGGGCCTTCCCATGTATTTTATCACTTAAAACCGTATGTTTGGGCAAAACTACCTATGTACCATACGTGTGGAAATGACTAGTAAAGGGGACAAGACATCAACTTGGCCATGGAGGAAGGGCACTCAGATGAAATTATATTGTAGGATTCAGCCAACAGCAGAGAGATGCTTTTGTCCTCTCAGTCATACCCCTCCAAAACAGATCTAAAGAATAATGCAGCCAATGTGCAACTTACTCAGGACTCTAAGCCTCTGGTCTCTACAAAGGACTAAAGCCACAGACAGAACCTCTTGACCCTTTTTCATTCAGATGAGTAAGCTAACAAAATGGTGCTTCAATGGGACAAGTACTCCAGCTAAGGGCAAATGAGTATGGCCCCCATCAGCTGCTCTATAGGCTGGCGCAAGGTGCAAATACACTAGGCAAACGGCACAACTATAAATAGAATACTGCACTTTTAGCCACACAGTCAGGGATACGCCAACTGTCTTTCAGATAGAGAGGTGCCATCCATATTAAATGAAACAAAACAAAAAAAAAAAGCACCATCATAAACCACCATCCTAAAATCACTGCAAAAGATATGGAATGTACCAATCAACTCCATCAGGGAATAAGAGCTCTCAGTAGAATTCTCTGGCTATCAAATGCTTTACCCTAGGTAAAAAAAAAAAAGAGTCTAACATGCACTCTAAACCAGCTCAGAATATACTTTGCAGAAATTCCAGTTTATATAACAAGTGTCACAACCTCCCTCTACTATTTATGTGGACAAATGTATCCTGCTAAACAAAATGACGTAAATATTAGAAAAGTACAGTTTTGTACCTACCATAAATGTAGATGTCCGAACTGGATAGCATCTGCAGTCATAACAAGTGGGTTGTCCTGTCGTCAGGCAGCCCTGCAGTCGGCCGGATTCCAAAGTCCGGGTCCGGCTTCGGCTGATGTCGCACTCCACCCGACGTCATCTCTGTTGGTCTTTGGGTATAAAAGCATCAGCCGACGCCATTTTCCTCAGTGTTTCTTGCCCCAGATGCCAGTAGCCCTCTTGCAGGCTAAAAATGTGGATAGATGCCAATGTTTCCAAATAGATAGAGGTAAACACAACAATAAGCATATATGTACATATATACAAACAAATACACCATAAAGACTCCCCCAACAGCTAGCTATTAGGAGGGTAAACACCCTAGGAGTACCACAGAGGGAAGGAGGGAGGGTAATCCTGACTGCAGATGCTATCCAGTTCGGACATCTACATTTATGGTAGGTACAAAACTGTACTATGTCCTTCATGGATGCATCTGCAGTCATAACAAGTGGGTAGAATACCATAGCCAACTAGGGAGGAGGATAAAAGTAGATTATGGTGTGTTTAGGATCCCTTGCAGTACAGCAGTGGCAAACCCTGCTCGGGATCTGGAATATAGAGGCAAATTATAATGCTTGGCAAATGTATGCACGGAGGTCCAAGTAGCCGCCTCAATAATGTCTTTGGTTGCCACTCCTCGTAAGAAGGCTGTGGTAGTGGCTGTTGCCCTTGTAGAATGAGGTCTTATGTTCTGTGGAATTGGTTTTCCATGGAAGGAGTAACAGTATCGTATGCAATTTCCTATCCATTTGGAGATTGTCTGTTTGGAAATAGCTTTTCCTTCCCTTCCTGTTGCATAGGCTACAAAAAGTTGGTCAGTCTTTCTGCTATTTTTTGTTCTGTCCAAGTAGTAGCGTAGCTGTCTATGTACATCCAAGGTATGCAGTATTCTTTCCCCTCTGTTTTGTGGGTTGGGAAAGAAGGTAGGTAGGTGGATTGCCTGGTTTAAAGACACTCTGGATACCACCTTGGGCATAAATGTAGGATTAGTCCTCATGGACACTATCTTGGTGGAAGATTAGGAAGGGTTGCACTGCCATTAAGGCCTGTAGTTCTGAAACCCTCCTTGCTGAAGTAATTGCCAGTAGGAAAGCAGTTTTCCATGACAGGTGTTGTAGGTCTGCTGTTGCTGCTGGTTCAAAGGGTGACAGTGTCAACTTTTCTAGCACAAAGTTTAAATCCCAAGCTGGTAATGGTGGTTTCCTTGGAGGTTTTACATTTTGATTCCTCTGAGGAACTGCCTGAGCAAAGGGTGCGAAAAACAGGTGGATCAAAGCTGTATTCTGCTGAAATAGCTGATGCATGTATCTTGATGGAGGAGTAGGACAGGCCTGAATGAAGAAGTTCGCCAGATACTCCAGAATGTTAGGCATATCTATGTTTGACACATCTTTTCCTCTTTCCGTACTCCAAATGACAAACCTTTTCCATTTTCCAGCATAGTTCCTTCTTGTTGAAGGTCTGCGTGCTTCAAGAATAATGTCTTTAACTCTTTGGGAAAGTTCTGGATTAGCTGCTGCTATGTGATGTTCCATGCAGTCAGTTGCAGCGTTTTAGGTTTGGATGTATGATGCTGTAGTTGTTCTGAGTTAACATCAAAGGCATCAGGGTATTGGCCACATATTGTTCGAGACATGCTCTTCAGTAGTGGGTACCAGTGTTGTCTTGGCCAGTTTGGAGCTATCAGGATTATCCTTGGACGTTCTTCCTTGATTTTTAGTAGTACCTTGTGTATCAAAGGAAGAGGTGGGAATGCATATGCTGTTAGGCCTTTCCAGTTGAAGGAGAGTGAGTCCACTTTCCATGCTAGTGGGTGGAATGTCCTTGTGGAGAATTTTTGCGGCTGCTAATTGAGAGCTGATCCGAACAGGTGTATCTCTGGCATTCCCCATTTCTTCGAGATGGTCTTGAAGATGTCCGGTGCAGCTTCCATTCGTGGGCATCCGAAGTGGTTCTGCTTAATATGTCTGCTAGTGTATTGTCTTTCCCCGGTACAAAATTGCCTGTAACTGAATGTTGTAGCTGAGTGCCAGGGTCCACAGCTCCAAGGTCATTCTGCATAGGGGGTATGAATGAGTGCCTCCCTGTTTGTTGATGTACCACATGACTGTGGTGTTGTCTGTCCTTATCATCAACTGGCCCTCTTTGAGAAATGGTTTGAACTTTTGGATTGCCAGTTTTACTGCCAGCATTTCTTTTAGATTGATGTGCAGGTGAAGCTCATCCTGTGTCCACAATCCTTGCACGCATTTGTCCAGCATGTGGGCTCCCCATCCTAGGTCTGAAGCGTCTGTTGTGATGGTCTGGCTTGGTTGACATCTGCGAAAGGGTAGGCCTGGGTTTGACTGGCATGCCTGAGCCCACCATAGGAACTCCTGTTTTAAGCATGGAATTAGTGGGATTTCTGTTTCTAGACTGTGTCTGTGTTGGGACCATAAATTCTTTAGGTACCACTGTAGTTTCCTCATATGTAGTCTGGCAAATGGGACCAAGATTATGCATGATGCCATGAAGCCCAAGGCCTGCAGAACTTTTCTTGCTGTTAACTTGTTCAGTTTTGTTAGTGCCAAGAAGTAAAGAGGAAGTTCTTTTTGTTTTTCTGTAGTCAGGAATGCCATTTGTTGTACTGTGCCCAAGAATGTCCTTGTTTGGGATGGTATCAGCCTTGACTTTTGTAAATTGACTGTGTATCCCAGTCCTTGTAGCAAGTAAATGACCCTTTGTAAATCTGTTGTCAGCTTGCTTTTGTTGTCCCCTTGTAGCAGGCAGTCGTCCAGGTATGGGTAAATTTGAATTCCCTGTAGTCTGCAATGGGCGATTACTGATGCCAGGCATTTTGTGAATACTCTGGGCGCAGTAGATAAGCCAAAGGGCAATGCTGAGAATTGATAGTGCTCTGATCCTGCAAGAAATCTGAGGTATCTTCTCCAGATTGGTCGAATGGGGACGTGCAGGTATGCCTCCTTGAGATCTAGAGTTACCAGCCAAGACTCCTTGCCCAGCATGGGAAGAAGTTGCTGTAGGGTCAGCATTTTGAATTTCGGGACAATGATGTATGTATTTAAGGTGGACAGGTCGAGAATTGGTCTCCAACTTTTTCCTTTCTTGGAACTAGGAATAGTCTGGAGTAGAACCCCTTTCCTTGTTCTGCTGTTGGCACTCTTTCCACAGCTCTCATGTTTGCTAACTCCATTATCTGGCGTAGAGCCTCTGTTTTTTGATTTGGAGGTAGATTTGGCATTCCTCTTTTGACTGGTAAAGTGTGGAAGTGAAACCGGTAACCTTGATCTATGGTTTGTAAAATCCACTTGTCTTTTGTTATGTAGTGCCAGTTCTTTGAAAATAAGGTTAACTTTCCGCCTAGAGGAGCTGCTATTTGTTCCCTGGTAGGCGGATTTAGGATTAAGTCACTGTGGTTGTGCTGATGTAGAGGCAGTGGCTGTGCCTCTGTTGTTACCTTGCCACTGTCGTCCTCTGTAGGCACCTCCTCTGGATTGGTTTCTGCCTCTGGAACGTCTATTCCTGCCCCTTTGAAATTTTGTGGAGTCAGGAAAGGACCAATTTTTGGCAGGCCAGTTCCTGCTAAACCTTGGGGGTTGAACCTGCAAGAAATCGTTAACAGTTTGAACAGATTTTGCCTTTTCTTCCATTTTCTTCATAACCTGCTGGGCAGGTGTACCAAACAAACTTGTCTTGTCCATAGGAGCATCTAGCAACTTAGCTTTAACATGATCCGTAAGGCTTGTTCCTTTAGCCATGCATGCCTTCTTATCACTGTGCCTGTCATGGCTGATCTAAATGAAGCCTCCAGTGCATCATAGCCACATTTTAAGGAATGGTTGCTAACCTGTTGTATGTTATTTACCATCTCTAATACATATTTCTTATCAAGAGATTCATCAGTGGTTAGTTTTTAGTTAACTGATCAAGCATAAACTCTTGGTATTGTATCATGTGAAACTGACAGTTTAAAGCTCTAGCTGAGAGAGTAGCTGAAGTGTAGACCTTTTACCCCATCTGTCTAGTGACCTTGCTTCCCTTTCAGAAGGAATAGGGTTTTTAGCTGTGGTCGCTACTGCCTTGGGACCCTGGGATATAGTTTCTGGGTCTGCAAGTGGGGCCTTGTAAAGGTGGTGATGAGTATCTGGCACCCTGTAAAATCTGTCTGGTTTGGCAGGGGCTGGGGTAAAGAATCTGGAGCGGAGCAAACATCATTGAAAGCATCATCCACCACAGAGAGAACAGGAGGTATAGCTAAGGGCCTGTGCTGTGGGAGGTGCAGAAAGGTCCTAAGTCTTTTTCTGGAGTCTGAAAATCCTGTTGCTGCCATTGGAACTGTTCTCGCATGGCATGCAAGGTTTCCCCAAAGGAGAATTCTTCTGGTGGGGAAGCAGCTGGAATGGATTCTTCAGCATCAGAATCTTCAAAATTGGAGAAGGGAGCCTCAGGCTGGTCAGTTATGTCTGATTCATCAGCAGAATCATCAGAAGACACTGGCTCAGGGGGCTCTGCCCTAGGTCTCTTCTCTGGGGGCTGAGAGGCCCTGTCTGGGTGAGATTGAGATCCTCTAATTAAAGAAATTAAATCTTCTGCCAAAGAAAGCATTTGAGAACTAGAAGAGGGCCTGGATGTGGGGGGTTTAACAGGCACTGTTTTAGTAGTCTTGGCTGCTTTAGCCCTGGCGAAGGCCTTAATGGACATGGCAGCTGGAGGCCTAGCAGCACCACGTGCTGGGGTAGAGACATCCAAGGGTGTCTGATAAGTCAACCACCGTAGTGGGTAAAATTTCTGAGGTCGATTCAAGAGTTGTAGCAGGGGCCTCAGTTGTAAGAATAGGATCAGCTGTACTTTGAGCAGTTTTCTTGGTTTCGGCCGAAACCGAGACACTCATGATTTGCTTTACCGTGGTTTCGGCCGAAACCGCGGACCGCGAGTGTCCGTCTTTATCTTTGCGTTTTTTGGGGGTAGTCGGAGGATCCGACGGCATAATGTACGCAAAATCAGAACCGAAAAACTGTTCTGCAAACTCCGACCGACGCCTAAGCGTTCGTCGGTTGAAAGAGGCACAGGCGAACAGGCTGCTACGTCGTGGGCTGAGCCTAAACAAGGCAGACAGTAAGAGTGGAAATCTTTATGAGGTATTTGTTTCCCACAGGTTAAACAATTGTTAACTTTTTCTGACATCGGCTGAGGCAAGAAAGAGTCCCCAACGGGTACTTAGCTTTAGAAGTCTTCGAAGTAGTATTCGGTAGAAGTAATCTCTGGATCCGACCGACCGGCACTTGCGAACAGCTTCTGCTTCGGCGCCACGCGGCAAGAAAGACTGAGGAAAATGGCGTCGGCTGATGCTTTTATACCCAAAGACCAACAGAGATGACGTCGGGTGGAGTGCGACATCAGCCGAAGCCGGACCCGGACTTTGGAATCCGGCCGACTGCAGGGCTGCCTGACGACAGGACAACCCACTTGTTATGACTGCAGATGCATCCATGAAGGACATCAAAATTAACCTCCCCTGCAGCAGGTTGGTGATGAGAGGCAAGTACAGCAAGAGACTGATAAATATGCTCACTGTTTGAAATATTAGGACCAGCTAAAGTGAGTCCCAAAATACGGGCAGTGAATGGCCGAAAAATCAGACTACTATATATCAAGTCCTAGGTGCCATTTCTTGAAATATTCATTTTTCTCCAAGGTATGGCAATCCCTGAGGTGGTATAGAGGGCTTACCCCACATTGGGGGGGGGGGGTAGGATGGCCTGCCCCCACTGCAAAAAAGTTATAAGTGGAAGAGACTTTCGAAAATTCTTTTTTTTGGTCTTTTGTTGGCAATCAGCATTTCGAGCACCAAAATTTCTACAGGACCCTGATGGTCTAGTTCTTTAGCAATGTGTTATGCTTTCTTCTTACAGATCTAAATTACTACAACTGAAGGTTCTTGTCCTCAAAGATTAGTTTACATAGATAAAGGGCACATTACTGTTCCTCCTGAAAAAATGTAATTCCCAAACATTTACCTGTAAAGGCAAAAAACATGAAAACTTAAGAACATATGCCAAGATGTATGCAAATTCTCATGCTCAAGAGTCTCAAGAAATATGTGAATTTGCAAAGAGCCCAAAAGACAACCAGAGAAATAAACCTAACCACTTCCTTTAATGTAAACCAGTCCTCTCTCTTGCTTTCAGCAACATTAAATTACATGGACAGCTACATGCAATTAATCTTTGTATGAAAACTGGTAACATCACCATCGGCTAATATGGCTTGCTGAAATGGGCAAACAAATAACAGAGCACCATATGCCCTGGAGAAAGCTGAATGGTAGCAATACACACATTACAAATGCAATGCTGTAGTAAGTCAACTACATCGCAGAGGACATCTCCAGGTAAACCATTCAGACACTACTGGTCATGTTAACTGCAAAGAATGCCCTCTTCATGACAACTTGTGCATACCAAAATACATCATGTAAGAATACCATATTAGGCACACAACATTAAATTATACAACATGCTAAAATATGACAATTTGTCACCATACTCTGACCAGGTGGGTACAACTACTATGGAGATGCTCTCTCAACACCTCAGGTTGCCAAACACCATCCACATCTTCAAGGAGTCAATTTCAAAGGTCCACAACACTCTTCATGGAGGTGGTGGGTATACTAAAGTCAGAGGAGGATAACTCTCAAATGCAACAGATGGCTCTTTAACGCTAGTCTATTCTTACTGTTCAACTCCATCCCTTCATATGTCCCGCACATTTCAACATCCATCAAACATTTCTTCATATAATGTTTCACTTTCATAAGGATGCTTTCCAGGCACTCCACATGTTCTAGGAAGAGTTCTCAAGACCATCACAAAAAAATGTGGCTTCGCACTCGTGCTTGAGTGAGAAATCACACCCTAATAATCCATGAAGACTAAGCCCTCAGAACAGTCACTTGTTAGGTGTTGCTGCTCCTCTTTCTACTTGCACCTGGTGCTCGAGATGGAATGATCACTCGTGGTTCCTTTTCAAGCACTAGCTAATTTTGTATACTACAGGGGAGTTTGACCTAATTCTAAAAAAAAAATGCAGAACCACACATTTAAGCACTTGCCTCTTCACGTGACACAAAGACAAGTCTCTTTAGGCCTCTCACCCAATCTAGAACAGCTCTGTCACATCAAACAGATTCAGTCTTGGTTAACCCCTCCTAACATACTAAACATAAGAGTCAGGGCCCAAGCACTGACCCTTCCAGATATTTCATGTCACATTTTTCACTCCAATAGCCTCACCCTAACCATCACCCTTAGAATTCTTCACCATAGCTTTTTCTCTACTGACAGACACTTTGGGAATTTGACGCACTGCAAAGTCAAAGGCCTTACTGAAATATTCTACAACCAAACAGCAGTCCTGTGCTACTACCTAGTAAAATAACATCAAAAGCTTGACTGGCATCTCTTCTTGGTAGTGAATTCATGCTTGTTTTTGGCCCTAAAGCCTGTTAATATGTAAAAGGACCTCAAATGCTTATGTTGCAGAATCCTCTCCATCATTCAAGTCATGGCCATCAAGCTAACTTGTCTCGACTGCCTAGATTTGCTTACTGGCTACATGGGTATACGGTGCTTAGGATGAAACTGGCCAGTTTCACAAAGCTCTGGTGCCCTCCTACACACTAACTGGCTAGCCCCTTGTAGGGGCATCAGTAGTCAGTGTTGAAAACATCAGGAATTTCTTGCCCACCAAATAGAGAAAGAACTCACCCCAATCCTGAACAAGATACAACAGTAACAAAAACTTTACATCCCAACTAAATGCAGAGGTAGGGTACGCGCAGGTAGGTTCAGCTACTGCAACAGTGAGTAATTTAAACATTTACCATTATAGTAAATGCAACTTGCATAACTGTACTATGTTCCATCACTCTAACTGCTGCAGTAGCTTTTGGCTGTGCAGGTTGATTACCACAGCCTATACAATGTGGGAGGGGAAGGATAAAGATCCAAGAGGATAACATAAGCAAAAGCAGCCCTGGACTTGGAAAAAGAATAGTTTGTAATACTATATAAACGTATGTACAGATGACCATGCTGCTGCCTCTAAAATGTTTGTATACTCCACCCCTTTCCCATTACACCATCACAGAAGCAAAGGATACAGCAGAATGTGCCATTATACTGCCTAGAATGCATTTGCCATGGTGGGAATAAAAGGCAATAACAGAAGAAAATAAAGTTATTTGCTCACCATAACTAGGTAGCTGTGTTGCCCATTTTTGTTCTTCCTCACTTATGGCTTTCGGATCTGACTCCCACATACTACAGATTTCAGAACAAACTCTCAAGCTCCTCCCTCTACCCATAATGCCCTATTCCATCCCTACTGCCTCAGATAGAGTTTGCTGCTCTACTTCCCAATATGAGGAGGCAGATATAGCCATATAAAAAAGACAGAGCTCAAATGTGGAACTGTAGGTTCCAAACGTAGTCCAACAGGTCTTTCCAGAAGAAAAATGGATGGGAGGGGAGCTGAGGATGAATGAAAATGAACACACATGCCTAGTTACGGTGTGTACGTAATCTGACAATGTCCTTTACATTCTTCCTCACTTGTGTGACAGACTCCCCAGCTAAGCTGACCTTGGGTGGCCCTCATGGAAGGACATTCCAGAGTACTGCCGAACCAAAGAAGGCTATTTATGGACATGATGTCCAATTTGTAATGTGAAACAAAAGTACGAGTCTTGGACCATGTAACTGCTGCACAAATGTTATCAATAGGCATCCTTGACCAAAAAGCAGATGAAATGGCCATGGATCTAGCTGAGTGAGCTCAAGGAAGTTTTGGTAAAGTCATATCCTTCTGAGTAAAATTCATGAAATAGTCTGTAATCCATTTAGCTAGGGTAGCTTTAGAAACCGGTTGGCCTAGGCAGTTTGGAGAGAAAAAAAAAAGCTG
Organism: Protopterus annectens; assembly: GCF_019279795.1. Lineage (NCBI taxonomy): Eukaryota > Metazoa > Chordata > Ceratodontiformes > Protopteridae > Protopterus > Protopterus annectens. The sequence continues at coordinate 403,268,246 of NC_056738.1, forward strand.
GTCTGACTCTCTAAACCGTTTTGTGCTGTGAAGGTGAAAACGTAGTTGACTGCATACATCAATGAGGTGTAGTATGTATTCTCCTTTATTGGCAAAATTTGGAAAGAAAATTGTCAAGTGAATGGAATGGTTGTCACTTTCAGAAGCTACTTTAGGTTAAAAAAAAAAAAAAAGAATAGTTATTCCAGAGAGAAACCCTATCCTTATGAAAAACAATGCAGGGAGTTTTTGCTGAAAGAGCCTGGAGTTCAGAAAATTTTTGTTGAAGTTATGGCTACCAAGAAAGATTGGTCTGAAGGTTGAAAGGGTTTTCTGTGCTGAACCTTCAAGTACTGCAGTAATATTCTTCAAGGCCATGATGGATCCTTTACTGGCGATCTTAGAAGAAAATTGCCTTTCATAAAGGCTTCACACAATCTAGAGGAAGCTAAGGAAAGAGTGTGGAAATTTGAAATTGCTTCCAGCTGAAGTTTACTAGTAGAGAAACTAGCACCATATTTGGAGAATTGGAAAAAACTGAACAGCCGAAGCTGGTGCAGAAAAAAGGATCAATGTTCTTTATCTAAAGCCCAGAGAATCTTTACCACTCGCTTTTATAAACTTTTTTTGTAGAATCCTTTTGAGAATGTCAAACTGGGGAAGAGAGCCTGGACTGTATTACTGGAAGTGGAGAAACCATGTGGTCAACTTGAGGGCCTGAATGTTGAGGTGTTGAATCCCAGACAGATGAGGGGAGATTCTGAATAGATTCAAGTATACATGGAGGATAACGAAGAAACCGTGGAAAGGGGAGCCACACGAGGCCAGAAGGGGTCAATGAGGATTACGTAGCTCTTCAACCTGCTTGCTTTCTGCAAAAATCTTGGAATCGGGGAAAGAGGATAAGTAATAAAGGAGACCCAAGGGTCAAGTGTGAAGAACAGCGTATCTCGGTGACTCCTGAAGGGGGATCAGAGCGAAGTACTTTCTGCATTTGAAGGGAGTGACAAAGAAATCACAGCAACATTGCCCCCAACATCTGAAGATCATGTCTGCTACTGACTGACCACTCGTGAGGCACAAGAATTGATCTGCTTAGTTTACCTGCAAGCACGGTGGTCTTTCCCGGGACGTATGTCACAATAAGAAAGCAGTCCAATGAGAATGCCATCCCCAAACCCTCATGGCCTCTCTACAAAGGAGTTGATATCTGGTTCCTCCTTGCTTGTTTATGTACTAGAATATGGACACGCTGTCGGTCTGAAATGCAACAGTCCCCAGTAGTAGAGCTTCTTGAAAAGACTGCAACACTAAAAGGACTGCTCTCGTTTCCAAGACATGAATATGCAATTTGGTCTCTTGGGGAAACCCTTTGCCTTGGACAGTTCTTCCCAAGAAATTACCCCCCCCCCCAATAAGAAGTCACAGTGGTCATTGTGGCTACTGGGTTTGGTAAAACAATAGGTCTGCCTAGAAGATAGTCTGTATCCACCAGAGAATGTGTAGTTACCAAATTGGGGTGAGCTTTACTCGAAAAAACAGAAGCTGATCTAGAATGTGTCACTGTACAGCTAGTCCACTGAAGAACCCACATGAAGAGTGCAAGAGGTAATAGTGTAATGGCAACAGACAATGACTCATGTGCTTGAAGCACTAACCTTGCTGGAGGGGAGGGATGGGCAAGCATATCCTGAACCTGGTTTCAGATAGCATTTTGCCTCTCCACTGCATTACTTCCACCTGTGATAATGTATTCAAAACTGCCCTGATGAACTCCAGGTTTGCACTGGTGCAAGTTTTGACTTGGCAAGATGAATCGTAATGCCCAAGGAGTCGCACATCTGGAGTAAATCCCTGGCATACAGAAGCTGATGCTTGGATGGGGTAGTTAGAAGCCAGTTGTCTAGATATGGAAACACCTGGAATCCCTTCAGCCTCAAGTGAGCTGTGACTACTAAAATGCATTCAGTAAACACCTTGGGGGGAGGGGGGTTAGTTCAAAGGACAGAGCTCTGAAATGGTAATGACTGGCTCCCCGCCAAAAGCAGAAATGTCTTCTGGATCATCTATTTTGATGTGACACTAAGCATCCTGAAAATCTAGAGAGCACATCCAATCATCCTTGTGCAGAAAATGGAGGACGGACTGAACCGGGACCATTTAGAACTTCACTTTCTTTAGACCGGCTCAATTTGCTTAGAACCAAAAATGGGTCTAAGGTTCTGTTTTCTTTGGCACTAAAAAGCGTGAATAAGTTCTAAATCCAATCTGGTCAGGAGGGACCCTCTGGATGGCTTTCTAGTAACTTTTGTATTTCTTGAACTGCAGCCTTCCACTGACTGGTGGAACATTCAGGAAGTTTTTCCTTTGACAATGATGAAGAAAGAAAAATGATCTGCAATAACCCCTCTGGATACTGTTCTTGCATGTCTGTCCAGGCTTCTAGATGCAAAGAGAGCCGACACCCAACCTCCTCCAGAGTCGGATAATCAGGCAGCATTCAGGAGAGCTGATAGGGCCCGTCTAGAAAAGAATCTCTAAAGCCCTGGTTCTACAGCCCCCTCTGCCTCTAAAGCGATGTCTACCATTAAAATTTCCCTCCCTACCTCTGGAAATATTTTCCCCACGTGAATCCTGGAAAGGTCCCAGAAATTTATGGAACCACATTTTCTAACTGTCTCTCTGGTTCCTACAGAAGGTCCGCTGAGGCATTGAACACTGGATTGCCATGGCAGACAAGTCTTCCCTTCTTGTTCTCTACAGGTAAGCACATCTTTCACGGAAGGTCCAAACAAGGAAGTACAATCAAAAGGGGCATTAGACGTCTTGAAGGATTCCCCAAAGTCACATACCCACATTCAGGTGTGCCTCCTTATGGTGATGCTTGAACCAGCTCCTCATGAGGTCCCTTCACCTGTGTGAGATATCAACTTCAAAGCATTTCAAATAGATAAGTGGCCAGTTGAGAGGAAGACCTCAGAACAAAAGTAGCTATGGCAAACACTCACTTTCCAAAACTGTCCATCACTCTGGACTCCCTGTTAAGACGACAAACTGAAGAGCTCTCTCTGCTAGCTCTTTCTTAGTGGCTGCCACGGTCACCAACATGGCATCAACCAGGACTCCTTTGCTCCCGTGGGACCTTGTCTGTATGTGGAGCCAAAAACTTGTCAGGGAGCTTGGAATAGGCTTAACAGCATCAGTCTAACATGCCAAGCAGAAAATGAGAGTGATTATCCACTTTTTTTTTTTTTGGGGGGGGGGGGGGGCAGAACCAAAAGCCACCAAGAAGAGAGATTCTTCAGGAGAAGGGGTTTGGGAAGAGCAACCACTTTTCTGCTTTATGATCCCTATAATATTTCCAAGGAAATGTCATCCAGTGGTGATCTGGGGGATCCTTCTCCATCAAAATCAGTTTAGTGAAAGATTCAACTGGGGAGTCGCTCTCTTCCTCTAACATGTCCTCTTCCATGGGATGTTCTGGAGAGGTTTTGGAAGAGAAAGAAATTTCCTCTACTGGAACTGGTTGAAGACTTATGGAACTGGCTGTCCCTGTGAAATAGGTCTGACCGACTCGGAGCTCGGAACTGATTAAAGAAAAGGAGTAGGATCAGACAAGACTGTTTTCTCTCTGGAGAGAAAAAGCCCTACCACCTCAAAGGCCAAGGGATCAGGAGAAGCTCTGACACACTCCCTTGGAGCCAGAACCTACGATGAAAGCAGATCAAGGCCACCTCCAGATCAGTCTCAAAGGGAGAACTGGAACCGAACTGCTGAGGGCCGAAGCTCAGAGAAAAGGATGGATTGGATATATACAGCTGATCTCAACAACTCAGATCAGATGCAGCCACTTTGGCTCCAAGACCTATTCTACTCTAAGGTTATCAGAGCAAAACCAGTCAGGGACATAGCAGGAGTGGAGAATGAAACTTTTCCTCGGAGTGGACTCAACCTTTCGGGAATGTCAGAACCTGGGGCTCCAAAACCACAAGTCTGATTATAGAAGATAAAATAGACAGCACACTCCTGGATCTGGCAGGGGACGGAGCTGGCAAGACCCCCATCTGAATCAGAGATCAGAAATTTTTGCATTATCCTATCCACATCCACCTTTAAACTTCTGGAGAACCTAGACGATGCTGTGGAAGGGGGCCTGGACGATTTCTTCGGAGTATGAAACAATTTTTCAGGCAGAGGGGGAAACAGGCTTAAGGATGACTTCTGGTGCACGGCTCCTACAAGATGTACCAGGCTTTGGATCTGAGGAATTGGTATCCAGAGTGGAAGTCTTTGGTGAGGGAGGAGATGGACTACTGGAGACAAAACCTTCCGATTGGTTAACAGACTTCGGATCTGAAGATGTCAGTTCCATGATCCTTCGGATTTTTTCCGCAGGCTCCAAGGAAGCCCTTGGGGACTTAGGAGACCTTTCCTTAACCTCTGAAGAAACCAGTTTACTAGCCCTTGAAGGGAGTTTGAGCCCCAGCCAGAGTAGTAGCAAGACTTGCAAAATGAACTTCCTATGCCTGTCAAAGCTCTAGGGTTAAAGGCGGAGTACACTGAACAGGTCACACTCAAATGGTTATGTCCAAGACATTAAGCACACTCCCTGTGGGCACCTGCGTTGGGGACTTCATGCCCATAGGAAATTTCTTAAAACCCATAGGTTTTTCAGATGTGGCCTCAACTGCAAAAAAGAAAACATCAGCAGAAAACAATTTTTTTTTTTTTTTTTTTTTTTTTAACAGAAGCAAAAATAGGGATGAAATATTTTACCAATGGTAATTGTAAAAATTACCCTGTTAAAAGGATAAAGAGTCCCAACAATGCTATGGAAACTCCAGTGTAGTCAATACACAGTAAATTATTCCTAATGCCGGAGAAAACTAAGAGGGTGGCAAAGAGAACAGAGATTTAAAGAGATGAGAAATTTAAAAAATAAAAAAAGTTTCTTACAAATGCGAGAGCAGAACCTGCATCTAACAATGATGGCAGCAAACGAGATCTGAGGCAACAGGGAGAGTAGTGCATTATGGGTAGAGGGAAAACTCAAGAGTTGAACCCCAAATCTATAGCATGCGGCAGAGTGGGACCCAAGGATCAGAACCAAAACCCATAAGTAAGGAAGAATGAAAAGGGCATCAGATCCCTTTCTGTTTTGACACAGGTTGTCCTTTGTCCAATCATAAGAAATGAATGGCAAGTTTGCTTTTACACAGAATCCTCTCTCCCCGGTTCTCAATCTAAACAGAACACTGGGGGAATAATGGTTTGATCTAAAGTAAAGCCTGGAACAGCTTTGGGCATAAATGAGGGATTTGTTCTTAGTGTGACCTTGTCCCTATGGAAGTCTAGAAAAGGGTTACCCACCATAAGAGCTTAAAACTCGGATAAACTTCTTGCAGACATCAGAGCAGTAAGTCTTCAGTGCAAGTATTCCATATAGTGAACTTCAAGTCCGCCTGATGACCAGGTTCAACAGGAGACTTAACATTTCCTACACAAAGGAAACACAGGAAGAACAACCCGTTTTCTAGGAGGCCAAAGATGCAGAACTCCCTTTAGAAACTATTTAAACCAAAAACAGAGATGAAAGGGGAGGGATCCAGGAGTAGGTTATGCTTAAATGGCTGCAAGATGATTCTTATCAAAGGAATAAGAAAGGCCAGATGAAAGTAACTCAAAGTAGTCAAGAACCAGCTGTACATAAAATTATCAAGGGACCCTGGTTACCGGGCTAGGCACAACTAGAAAACCTTTCCCACTTGCCAATAAAAGATATCCTAGTAGCAGGTTTTCTTGCCTCGTATAATGCATGCTTGCACATCCTCATGAAAGATGCCCAAAAGGAATCAAAATTGAATCACCCAAGCAGATAGTTAAAAGCTGCTTGAATTTGGGGTGCATCAAACTTCTCGTTTAGTGTGAGTAGGCCCAACCTGTGAAGAGTCTTGTGATAATCGCTCTTGGCCAATTCCATAGAAAATTGATAACTAATGTGCCTAGATCAAAAAAGCTACCACATTGATTTTTGCAAGGTCTTTCAGTATCTTCAGAATTGCCCTGGACAGCAGTGGAACAGGTGGAAATGCATGTAGGAACATCTCCAACCAGGGAGGTGAGAATGGGATCTGTTTTCCAGGCATACCTGCAAAGAGCCGTGGTGTAGAATTTCAGTTTTCCCTTTTAAAAGGAGACAAACAGATCTATTTGAGGTGTTCTGTACTACTGGTTCAATTCCTGAAAACTCTCATGTTCAATTTCTATTGGTGAGGGAATGTCCTGGTCCTGCTCAGGTTTGTCTGCCACAATATTTTGCTCTGATAGAATGTAATATGCCTGTAGGACTAAGGAGTCCTGAGAGCCATTGCCCAAGCAATCTCAGCCAGCCTGCAGAGGGGGACACCTGGTGCCCCCTAATAACATACCACATTCACTGTGGTGTTAGCTGTAATCTCCTGATGGTGACACTGACTGAAGATTTTAAGGCAAGGGTCACAGCCAGCATCCAACATACTTAGAGTTCCACAAGTCTTCAGCTTTAATCCCATAGAAACTGCTCTCCGAGCAAAATCTTGAATCTGCAGTTACAGACCGACTTGCGATCTGAACAGAAAGGAGACCTGGATTTCGACCCATCAGTTATCTCTACCAGTCCAGCTCCTTTCTGACAAAACCCACAACATGTGATCTGAATTTCCAGAGAATAAAGATGCTGAGTACATGTGTGTGTATTTTTTAAACAAGTCTCTAATTTCCTGTTGTGTGTAAACTGGCAAGAGGATCACGAGAATCAAAGAAGCTATAAACTCTTGAATCAGGATATATTCTCTTGCAGAATTATGAAACTGATTAGAGAAGTTCAGAAAAGTTGCCAGATAAAAATCCACTTTTACATGTACAAGAAAAGCCCAATACTGAAAAGGGTCTAAAAAGCAGACCAGAAAATCCTGAGACACATTAAAGGAGGATTTTAGTACTTTTATCTGGAACTCCAGAATTATAAGCGATGAAACCCATTATAAAGGACTCGACATCTGGGAAAAGACTCTGCAAATATACATTTAAACAAAGAAATATGTACATACCTTACAATCTGCAATGAGCCATCACTGCAGCTACACATGTGAGCACCCATGGAACTGCATACAGCCCAAAGGGTAATGCAGACAACAGACTCTGACCCGAGCAAAAAAAATGAGAAATGTCTTGAAGCCTGAGGTTACAGGGATGTGATAAGCATCTTTTAGATCTAAAGTTATTATAAAACTGAAAGGAGAGATGAAAGGAGACAGAATCAAAGCTCAGCATTTCGAATTTTGATACTTTCACAAGCAGACAGAGAAAGGAAAGACCTAGAACTAGTCTGCAAGAAAGCTTTTTCTTTGGAGCTAAAAAAAATTCTTAAATAGAAGCCATTTCCCCTTCGATCTAAAAGCACTGGTTCTACAATTCCTAGGAAAGGCAAACTTTCCTAAGAATTTTTCTACTGGCACTGCCCTCTGGTAAGGATTTCTGAGCACTAAGAGTAACAGCCTGTAATTACCTAAGATAAGAAAATCACCTTTTTGAACACATCTTCAGAAGATGTCTAACCTTTTGCTTTCTCTTTTGCAGGGACCACTCTGGAAGACAAACTAAGAGAAGGCACAAACTCTGTTGAGGAGTCTCCTTCCCAGCCACTACAACAGCCTGCTGGAATGTTTCCCAGACCCAAAGACTGTTCTCCCTTATCATGATCAAACACTGGAATGGTTGTAAAGGATGTGGATGTCCTCTGGTTCACTGTAGCCGAAAGGCTACACCAAAGAAACATGGAGTGGTCTGAGGAACAGCAGCTGGTTACTATAGATTCAATCACGAAAGGTTGAGTCACTGAGCCCATGGTGGTCAAGGACTCTCTTATTCTTAGACAAAACAGAAGAGCCAGCAAGACTGAAGTATCCATACTGTTAGAGAAAAATATGACTGCCAGTAAGTGCTGCTGGAATACGAATGAGTGTCAAAATGCAAGTAGTCAGACAAGTGTTCACAATCCGTACACACTTGTACTGTCTCTTTTCAGAAAGCACAAGCTGAACACAAAGCAAACAGAAAATAAACATGCAAATCATCACAAGCATGAACATGCACAATTTTTTTGCCCTGAAAATAACACTTATCGATCCTTAAACATGCACCGTTTAAAGCTTTTAAAAGCTGTATTTACCACAAAATTAGCCCCAAAAGTAAAAAATAAGCCCAAAGCGAAAAATAGCAGTCCCTGACATGGCATGAAACTTCAGATATTTAATTTAAAAAAGTGTTTTCTTACAGGGAAAATGCTGCTTTTAGTCTGAAAATAAGTTATTAAAAGGGCAATAATTTCTGTGTGGAAGGATTCCCCTGTGGGGATTTATCGCCTAGAAATGAAGCCTGAATACAACTGTTGCTCCGGTGAAGCCAAAGAGCAGACTTCCTGAAACAGCAAGAAAGTACTGAAGTTTTCTACACTCTTAATATTGATTTCTCTAATGGACTAGCCAACCAGCAGTCAGCATGTAGGTGGGGAAGGGGTCAGACCTCTGAATGAAGATTATCAACGATTCCATTTATGATTTTATGTTTACGGTGTAGCTAGGATTTTAGGTGATTACAATCACAGTGAGCCCATCTTGGCCAAGATGTGCCCCATCCCATCCTTAAACAATACCAAGAAGCATACCCAAAGGATTAGGGGGGTTTGGAATGCTTTGCCTTTGACTTAATGGAAAGCATTTCCTGCAAAAGTCTGCAGTGGCAATGTGTCACAAACTGCACTGCTCTTGTTGGCACAACTGGTAACAGAAAGGTTAACTGCAGTTGTCATTTGTAAATGCGTACAAAGTACTACAGGGATATCTGCTTACTTATACTAAAAGCCAAAGGTTCTAATTTGTCATGCACCCTCATAAATGGAGCAAGCAGCTCAACACCAACTGAAAGAGCACAGACTAAACTCAGCAGAGAAGTTTAACATGCATGGCTACCAGAGAGACCTCAAAAGGTGATGCCCTGAGTGGGTAAGATGCGACTGAAATTTTGACTAATACCCAGCTGAATGAATAGTCTGACAAGACTGGGAGCAATGGTCTACTTGGGTCCAGTGAAGGGGAAGAAATAGCCAATCAAAATACTGGGGGGAAGGGAGGTGATTGAAGCCTGATGTCGTCAATGACTTGACCAAAAGTCCTGAAGGCCTGTGCTTGAACGGTATTCACAGATTGGAGAGGTACACTGGCTTGATAACTGGCTTCAGAACGGGATGCTTTCGGATGCAGTCTTGAGCAGTTTTATCAACCCTTCCTGGGCAATAGGTCACTGTTTGGTAGAAAAGCCTGTCAGAGGCTGGCCTTCCTAGAAATACCTTTTTTCATAATGTAAGTTACAAACTTCTCTGGCACCTCATCCTACTTCACAGTTAAAGCTCCAACAGTCTGGGCACTTGGAGGAACAGTGTCTCCTCCCAAGACAATGGACTTACTTGTGAATGTTTTACCAAGAAGCAACAAACTTTGTAAATAGAAAATGTGAAACAAATCAGCATGAAGAAACTTCCTCTGTCAGAGCTTCACAATGAGCAATGAATGAAATACATGGACAGGGAGCTCAAGCAGCAAGCTCTTCACACCACAGTGTAGTTTCTATGCCATACCCTGTTGGAAACACATGTGCATTAAGCATTCATAGTGTGGGAGATGCAAACATGCTTACAGAAACTGTCTATATTCCTAGAAGAGTAATCTGAAAGATGGGCAGCTGGGTTGTGAGGGATGGCAGCCCCATGCAGGACTAATGCCTAAACAATTACATACTACATGGGAGTGTCTGCTCAAATATAGCATTCCTTTAGGGGCTGGATTATCGTATATAACTTCTTGCAAACTGCAACTGTATCCAGCCCCCACAGCCAAATCTAACTTAATATTAAGACATCAGCAACTGACGACAGAGGGAAACAAAACTGGGAACAAAACAGGCTCTGAAGGGCAGCCCTTTCCGATCAACAGCTGCACAAACATGTCTGGATCACCTGCATAAGACAGAGGAGGGTTTGCAACTGTCGGAGATGCTCAATACCTGTACAGTGAAGGATACACAAACTTCCTTTGTCTGAAAAGGGAAAGAATCTTGAGAGCTGAGAGAAGATGCGGTATAAAAGAGATGGGAGTACCACAGAGGTAAACAGGTTGAAAGAAGTTACAAGGGAACACTGCAGAGCCAACAGCGTAATCACCAAATAGGTATGACAGCTAAAGGATTTAAGGAAACAGTACGCAACACTAGTATCTATACATTTGAGGGCCAAGAGAGTGTGCGCTGTCAGTGATTTCTCTACAGCTTGTGTGGCCATCAGCCAATCAAGCAGACAGAGAAACACCTTGACCACTTGGAACCTCTGGTTTCCTGCAATGATGGACATGGATTTGTTAAGACACCCTTAAAGCCGAGATTAAACTGAAAGGAAGAGCTCAGAACTAATGAATGGCAAACCTCATGAGCTCTTCCTGAAGTTAAGTTAACAGAGGAGTCTTGGAAGTCTGAAGAGTATTACCTGGTCTTCTCATAAGAGATGGGAAAGGAATAACTGTGTAACCACCATCCAGAATTTTTCTTTGAAATAAATTTCAAATATTTCATCTGTATGGGAACCTGACCTGAAGTAAAACTCAGATCCTCTTTGGTCTGGTAAGACCTCCTGGACTTTTTTCTGCAAGTCATTCTGGTCAGGAGGAAAAAAAAAAAGTGTGTAAAGCTCTGGAAATTAAGCCAGACCACCTGCTGTACAAGTTCCACTGATTATTACTAGAGCAACAGTAAACTTTAAACATTTCTACTACATGCAAGAAATTAGAGATAAGGGAGGCTTAGTGATGGAAGCAATGCATTAGTGGACCAATAATTCAAAATCTAGTTCTTAACTATAACAGTTAAAGAATATGTACAATTCTGTTGGAGATTTTGGTTTCCTTGGCATGTAGGGTGCATTTCCAGCCCTCAGCATCTATGTAACACTTCTATTAATTTTACATCTTACTAACGCAGGACCCTGTCTTATCTAGACCATACACACCCGGAAACCATTTTAATAGTGAGGAAATATTTTTAAACCCCACCACCATATGACCCACCTGAAAGCTCCTCCACCTGCACTCTAATCTGTTGCTCACTGGTCATGGGCAATGTCCCATTTCTTCCCCAAACAAAGCAACGGTCCCAACAGCTCTCTATCCCTTTGGTGTAAGTGTTCAGAATGGAAGTGGGCCAGAATACTGATCGTACAGTATTGGTCAAGTGCCTTTCCCTGTAGGTAGCTTACAGCCACTGATACAGCTGCTGTCATGGAAGTGCTTGTGTGCTTCCATGCCTGCAATCCTAGGCTTGCAAAGTTGACTTGAGAATGATGCCCTAATCAAAAGGTCTCACCAATACAGTGGGCTGAGCCAACCCTCGCTCCCAAGGGCAGGGGCTAACCTGCTCCCGTGCAAGTGAAGGCTTCCACACAGTCAGTGCTGATAAGATTGGGGGACATGGGACTGGCAAACCCAAAACAGAAACAGCAACCATCTTGGTTGTGCAGGGGAGCAAAAATACAGATGATAGACAATGGATACCCCATCTTAATGCAAGTGGCCAAAGAAGCCACAAAGAGCAGGGTCAGCCTCAAACAGAAGCATTCCTCACAGAAGCCTGTATACCAACCAGTATAACAGCAACATCACAGGATTGCTGTTGCTTTGGTTATGCAGAGCAAGTGGACAGTGACCGCAACCTGATCAGCAGGCAAGGCAGTAAGACAAAAGGATAAAGAAATAATTTAACAGAGGATACACTGCCTTACACGACCAATATTTAAAAATGTGTTCTCCCATCAGTTGATATTACAAGTTTACATTTTGCTAAATACCTTCCACTGCTTTTTCAGGCAACTCTTAAGTAATGACAAAGCTATGTGATAAGTGCACATTTACATGTACTGACTCAGCTGGAAGCCCAAAAGTTTAGTGTTTACATAGTGATTGAAAATCGTGCACTTTCACCCTAACAAATCTGGTGAGAAGGTCCATCAGTAGCAGCAAAGAGGACTAAACCCAGAAGGCTTTGCTCAGCTTGGCATCTAAAACTTTCTTAGGATAGTAAGGTCAACGCTCTTAGCTTGGAATGCTATACAAATTAGCTTAATCTACAAATCTACTACACTATATTATGGCATATCAAAAACATATTAACCACCAAAATCTCAAGATCATTTGTGATGAGGCAGGAGAAAGGTGGATGGTATGCTGACAAGGACAGAAGTGCTAATACAGATGTAATATTATGCAGGCTCATCTTCATCAACCAAAACAGATTTCTTCTTCTGGGATCATCCTCCTAACAGCATGCCCAGTAGCTCTGTTCCCAGATAAATGTTTTGAGTGGCTTAATTTCGGCAGGTGAGTGACAGTACAGTTGTGTACCTACCATAAATGTAGATGTTAGAGTGTATTCACTGTTGCAGTCATTACAATTGGGGGTTATCCTGCTGGCAGACTACCCGCAGTCGGCCTGAATTCCAAAGTCTAGGTCCGGCGTCAGTTGCGGTCACCTCCTCCCTGACGTCAGTGCGCCAGGGTTATAAAAGATGCAGCAGACGCCATTTTCTTCAGTTTTTCATGCCCCAGATGTCAGGTGCCCCCAAAAGGGTAGGCTAAAATTGTCAATAAGCATACATGCACCAAGTAACAAGTTTCCTTCGTCTACAAACAAATACACCACATAGGTTGTATGGAAATAGAGAAGAACAGATAAGGTCCAGCAAAGATAAGGGAGCTGGCGGGCAACCTGGACTGCAACAGTGACTACACTCTAACATCTACTTTGTCCAGCATCTCAGTTAAGTATAGTAAAATCCGAGGGATATTTGGTACAATCATGTAAATTCCTTGTGTCTGGTTCCAAGCACAGAATCTCTTCCATTTTTCTGCATAAGATTTTCTGGTACTGGGCCTCCTGGCCTCCAAGATAACATCCATAACCGCTTTAGAGAGAGGTGTGTTTTGAATAACTACATTATCCGCCATGCTGCAGATTTAAGGTCCTGAGCTGGCTGTGCAGGATCACATTGTTTTGTTGGGTCAGTAAGTGAGGAATCTGAGGTAATGTCCACGCTGGGCATTGAGTCAAGTTCCTTAGGATTGGGTACCAGTGCTGATGGGGCCAGTCTGGGGCAATCAGTATCATTTTTAGCTTCTCTTGTCTGACCTTTAGGAGTACCTTGGGGAAAGGTGTATACTGTTAAGTTTTTCCAGCTGAAAGAGAGCATACACTTTCCATACTTGCTTGTGATAAGTCCTTGTGCAGAATCTCTGTAGTTGGCAGTTGTGAGGGGAGGCAACTTGATCGATGTCTGGGCATCCCCAATTCCTTGTTATGTTGAAGACTTGTGGATCCAATTTCCACTCGTGGGGATCCATGAGGTTTCTGCTTAGTCTGCCAGAGTACTTATCTTTCCTGGCAGTAATTGTGCTTGCAGATGTACTTGGTAAGTCCCACAGAGTCATGGCTAGTCTGCAAAGGGGGTAGGAATATGTGCCTCCCTGCTTATGTACCACATGACTGTAGTATTGTCTATCAGTAGTTGCCCTGGATGCAGTAGATCCTTGAAGGCTGTCAGGGCATTCTGAACAGCTAGCATCTCTTTTTGACTGATATGTAGATGCATTTGGATTGCGGACCATGAGCCCTGAATACATCTTCCTGCCATGTGGGCCCCCCAGGCAAAATCTGATGCATCTGTTGTCAATGTTTGCCTGGCTGGGGGTATGTTGAATGGCTGCCCCTTGTTGTGGTGACAGGCCTTTGCCCACCACAGAAACTCCTGTTGTAGGCAGGGAATGAGTGTATTGTTTCCAAGCTGTGGCAATGTTGAGTCCAAACACTTTTCAGATACCATTGTAGTTTCCTCATATGCAGTCTTGCATATGGAATTAGCAGAATGCAGGATGCCATGAAGCCCAAAGCCCGCAGAATTTTTCTTGCAGTTAACTGAGTGTTTGTTGCCAACCTTTTGAAACAAGTAGTCAGTTGCCTTTGTCTGGCGTGAGATAAGCCATCTGGGCAGTTGTACTTAAGCTTGCACCCAAGAATATCTCTTGACAGGGTACAAGTTTTGATTTCTTTTCGTTTACTGTGTACCCTAGGCATGTTAATAATCTTTTCACAAATGCCAGATGCTGTAGTACGTCCTTGTTCTCTGCTTGAAATAAGGCAGTCATCCAAGTAAGGATATATTTGTATTCCTCTTAAACTGCAAAATGCAATTACTGGTGCCAGGCATTTTGTGAAGACCCTGGGCGCAGTAGATAAGCCAAAGGGCAGTGCAGAGAATTGTTAGTGCACTGAGCCAGCTATGAATCTGAGGTGTCTTCTGCATGACTGTCTGATTGGGAACATGCAGGTATGCCTCTTTTAGGTCTAAAGTTACAAGCCAAGCCTTCTTGCCCAGCAGGGGCAGAAGCTGCTGCAAAGTCAACACTTTGAATTTTGGAATATCCACATATGTGTTTAGAATATAGAGGTCCAGTACTGGCCTCCAGGCTTTGTCCTTTCTGGGCACCAAGAAAAGTAGAGTAAAATCCTTGTCCCTGCTCTTGCTGCGGTACTTGCTGAATGGCCCCCCATGTCCATGAGGGATGTAACTTATTTTTGTGCCTCTGCCCATTAATTTTTTGGCAGGTCTGGCATACCGTTTGGCCTTGGCAGGGTGTGAAAGTGGAACCTGTAACCTTGTAACACTATGTTCAAGACCCATTTGTCTTGGGTGATTAGGTGCCAGTTCTGTGAAAAAAGTGCTAGTTTTCCCCCTAAAGGAGCTGCCAGTAGACAAGTGCTTGGCGCTGGCAGGGGGAAGTCATTGGGACTGCTTTCTGTATGGCTGTGACTTGTCTTCTCCACTTTTGGAGGTAGAAGCACCGCATTGTTTAGACCTGTATGAGCCTTGGGGCTGGGATCTGCCTCTAGGGCGTCTGTATCTGCCTCTTTGTGGCCTGACACTGGAAAGGACCAATTCTTTGTGGGCCAATGTCTGTTAAATCTTGGAGGCTGTACCTGTAAGAAATCCTTCACTGTCTGCATAGATTTGGCTTAGTCTTCCATTTTCTTCAACACCACCTCTTCTGCTTTAACACCAAACAGGGTATCATGCTGTAATGGAGCATCTAGTAATTTTGCTTTAACATTATCAGGCAGATTCTGTTCCTTTAACCACGCATGCCTTCTAATGACAGAACCCGTAACAGCAGCTCTGCAGGAGGCCTCCAAAGAATCAAAACCACATTGTAAAGTATGCCTTCCAACTTGTTCAGCTGCATGCAATAAATCCTGCATTTCTTTACTTTCTGCACATTCGGAATTTGTCGACATTTTCTGTTTAAGCAGTGACATTGTGTATTGCTGATATTTAAGCATATGAAACTGACAATGTACTAGTTTGTCTTTAAAACTGCTTTAGTTTTTGCCTTTGAAGCTGAAGTTGTTTTAACATAACTGTGTAAGGCCTGAAAATGCCCTGCCTGTTCAGCAGCTCCGGACCCAAAGGGAATGGTTTCCAAAGGTCCATTACCTTGAGTTTCTGTAGGCCTGGTTGACTTCACGTGGGAATCTGTATCGGCCTGTGGCTCTAAAGTAGCAGTAGTCAGGGGCTGCGAAAGCGCCTCACTGAGAACCGGCGACTGGCCTAGAAGCCGCCTCTTCGTCGGCTTTGGACTTCTGATGCCTGTCCTTTTCTTTGCGTTTTTTGTAAACTCCGGTAGTCAGCTGTTCCGAAGGCATTATATAATTAAATCGTCCGCCAAAGTAATGAAATGCAGAGTTGCACCGATTCTTAATAGTGCGTTGGTTAAATCTAGCACAAAACAGACAACTAGCAATGTTGTGGTCAGGGCCTAGGCAAGGAATACAAGAATGAAAATCCTTATGAGGTATTTGCTTCCCACAAGAAATACAATTAACTTTTTCTGACATCAGTCTGGAGCAAAAAAAAAAAAAAAAAAAAGTTTCCCCAATGGGGTACCTAGCTTTTAATGAAGACTTTGGATCTGAAATTCGAACCTGAAAATCTCAGGAGTCTGCCAACTGGCACTTACGAACTGCTTTTTGCTTCGGGCACCGCACGGCAAGAAAGACTGAAGAAAATGGCATCAGCTGCATCTTTTATACCCCTGGTGCACTGACAACAGGGAGGCGGCGACAGCAACAGACGCCCGACCTAGACTTTGGAATTCAGGGAGACTGCGGGTAGCCTGCCAGCAGGATAACCCAATTGTAATGACTGCAACAGTGAAACATGATGAACATCTACTTTCTGGGAAGACCCGAGGTGGTATTGCTATTGACTACAGAAAAATCTGGCCAGGATAATGGGACCCCCTTTGCTATTTTCAGTAAGTGCTACAGTATCTTTTACACTGAGCCAATATACCACCATTCAGCTGTACAGAAAAAATAAGCTGCTCATGTACAGCCATACAATTCAGCAAATACTTCCATATGTTAGAGTATCTGGCAAAGGTTAATACAGTGACTGAGGTTTTGTTTGCATGGCTAGCTTGGACAAAATGGCAGATCTGTGTTCACAACCAATTTTCTTGCAAAAAACAAAACACAGCCTGTGATAAAGACTTCCCTTAGAAGACATGGGCACAAGAAGTTTTTCAAGAAGCATTTTTTGCAACTGCTGTTCTCAGCTATTTCAAAAGTCAACTCCAAAACAATGTCCCTAGGAGGGCAGTATCCCAAATATGAGCTCAGAAAGTACCTCTTAGAAAGGCCTTGCAAACTTTCAAGAATCCTGGTCACCAGAACTCAGAACCCCCGTTTAACAGAACCACTTGAATTAGAGTCAATCATTTTAAAAGGTAGTGTAATTATGAGGACCAGATCTATGAAGAGATCCAAACCCTTGGAAGACCCCCCCTTTAAAAACAAATAAAAATAAAGTCCATTTACATTTGTACATTTCACAAGTGTTAAGCATCTTGGAAGAGGCGCAGATCTAGACAACACAAGCAAGGCTGAAGAGTCCCCAAGTCACTATGAACCGGACAAACCATGCAGTAAGCCAAATGGAGGGAAGGTCCAGGTGGGGCATGCAGGGTGAACTCAGGTGAGTTGAGACAAGCACCTCCAAAGGGAGGATCACAGTGGAGCAAAAAACATATACAGGACAAAAATACAGATACGACTAACACTGGAAATGAGCCATGGCTATACTTGAGTGTAAAAGCCCATTCCCAAACCTCTACCACCTCTCAAAGGAGTACAACTGACTTTTTCCTTGCATGTTTATGTACTGAACCACTGCCATACCATCAGTATGGATGGCAACAGCACATGGTGTATCCCAAAATTCCACTAAGATAACTGCTCTCCTATTAAAACTGATATGCAGAATTGTCTCTAAAACCATGACCCTTGGATCCATCTGCTGTTGAAATGCAACCCCCCTCACCCTAGTTCAGTAGTATCCCTGGTGACTGACTACAAGGAATGGTAACCAAGAACAGACTGCCTAGAGACACCTTTGGCATGTCAGAATCTTCCATTTCAAGTGAAACTTTCAAGCCTTGGAAATTTTTACAGGTTGCCACAGATCTGATGAGGTCTGCTGAAATTTTAAAGTTCACTGAAGAACTTTTAATGGAAAATCTAGTACCGGGGGGGGGGTGAACAGTTGCAAGAATCAAGGATTTTAGGCACAATAATGCAGTGACTGAGTGCGCCTGAATGACTTGTAGTAGTGCACATTGTAAAGGAAAGAATGTCCAAGGCATGAGGTGTTCTGCAAGACTATGTGCATCATATAAAAGTAAGCAAACAGAGGGCTGCATTGGACCTGGTAAGGTTCACCATGACTCCCAAGGAAAGGGTGACAATCCAGGAAAGATATACTCAGACTGGACTGTTACATGATGAAGCAGCAACAAGTCAGTCATCCAAGTTAAGGAAATCATCCATTGCAACTTTGGCTTCCTGCAACTATAGACATGCATTTGGTGAATAACCTGAGGTGAAGGAAAGATTGAAAGGTAACGCCCTGAAGAGACTGGCATGCTCCAACCAAGAAGCATTCCTAGACTCTTGTGATCTTCATGCAAAAGTACATGCCTTCACAGGTCGAAAGAGCACACCTACTCTACCTCTAAGCAATAAGACTATGCTGAAAACTTCTAAAGACTTTCAAAGAATGACTTTGGCACTGCTCACTTTTCTCTTTCATCTTTTTGGTAAATGAAGAGAAAATACAGTTCTGCTAAGAAATCATAAATGTAGATGTCAGAACAGCCTCACTGTTGCAGATCTCACTTCTTGTGATATACTGCCTGATGGGCACCTACAGAAAGGCAGCAAAGTCTTCCTAAGCTCTACCCTCACACTGCACTTCATCTAAAACCATGCGCAATAGATATCAGCATACTGGAAATAAAGGGCATGTCAGTCAACACCATCTTCAGATCATTCTTCCTCTAGCAACAGGGATAAAGACTCCCTCCAACAATAGAGCCTAGTGGACCAGATGGAACCACTACTGCTACCACACGACTAATTCCACTGCAAGGCGCCCTAACCTTAATTCTACAACACAGCAAATAAACCAGAGGTGATGGCCAGACAGGGTAGATTGGGACAAGGGGACAAGGTGACATGAAGGGATAAAGATGCTACTCTGCCCCACAGCTGGTCTGAACAATCCAAACAAAAGGAGGAGTCAGGGGGAGTGACCTCAGACTGCAAAAGTGAAACTACTCTAATATTTACTTTTATGGTAAATGCCTAACATAACTGTGCTATGTTCATAAAAATTCGCTGCTGCAGTTCTTACCTCTTGGGAAGATTTCCCAAGAAGTAAGGAACCAGGGGGGAGAAGACTTAAATGGAAACATCACCATACAGAAGAGAAGTAAATCCTACACTGGTTCTAGGTGCAACCCTAGGACATAATGTGAAGAAAATGTTCACATGGAGGACCATGTAATAGTTTCACGAATGGCCTGAGTGGAAACTTCTTTAAAGGGAAGCTGGTAGGGTAGCTGTATCTCCAATGAATGAACACTAATATGATCTGGGACTTGTTTGCAATACCTTTCCACCATACCCCCCAGCACAGGGATGTGCCAACCTCCTGAAAAGGGTCTGCTTGTTGACCGTTTTTTCCCCTTCCCCTTTGGAATTGAGAAACAGCTGATTAAATAGGTCATTGGTAAACAGACTCTCCAGTGGTCTATCCACATCAAAGGAAAGCAAGACTCCGTTCTGAGACTTGGGGGGGGCAGACCATACAGCTTCCAATCCAAGTGTCAGTTCGGAAACCAATTTAGAGTAGAAATCAGCACACAGTACCTGCCACTCTGTCCTGAAGGAACACCAGTAAAGGTTCTACGTACAAAACTTGGAGCTCTGAGGCTTGCTTTAGGTAAAAGTCACCAACAGCAGCACCCTCCAACAGAAGAAATGAACAGGGAATGAAGCTGCTGATTCAAACAGATGCAAGTTCAATTTCCCTAATACACAGCTGAGGTCTCATGGTGGACTTGCTTTGTAGGTGATCTGAGGTGGAGGAATCCCCTCAAACTGCTTACCCGAAGACCTAGACTAAAAAGGGGTTCTCAAAGGTACACAAAAATAGCAAAGCATGCACTTTTGCAAATGCTTAAGCTAAACCAGATTTGCAGAGGTCTAAAACATTCCAGGACCACTCTTGCCAGAGTTCAAGGTTCCTAAATTAACACCAGGATATCTTGAAAGATTTTCTTGTAGTGGGTTCACTAACCTTTTTCATGATATCTGGTACATCCCATAACAATCTGTGCCTGCCTGGGGAAAGTACTGTTGTGTAAGAACTTGCCATAACCTTAGATGTCCTTCTCTTTTATATGCTGCTGTATTCATGACATCAGGAAGCCTGCCTCTGTTGAACTCTCGCACGTCTGGCTGTTATACAAAAGTATAATGCTACAGCTAGGGTGTGCATGACCTCCTGCGCCTCTCTCAGAAGGCGGTAGTAAACGGACGTCAGGTATAAAGCAGACGTAAGCATGCACCTCTTCAGAAAGTACAGTTGTGTACACTTACCATAAATGTAGACGCTAGAGTGTATTCATTGTTGCAGTCATCACACTTGGGTTATCTGCCTGCAGGTAGCCCTCAGCACGAATACCAGAGACTTAGTATTTCTGCATCGGTTGCTGTCGCTCCAGGTCTGATGTCGGGTATTTTAAGGGTATAAAAACAGGCAGCCGACCCCATTACATCAGTTCTTCTTGCCCCAAATGTAAGGAGCCCCCCCCCCCCCGAGTAAAGAGCTAAGCTATAGTGGAAAAGTCTCCACCAGTAAAAAGTAAATACCAATACCCCTGCATGGGGTATGTAGTATACACAGAGGACAGAGAGAGTGAGGAGACGACTGGAGGGAGGGAAACCAGCACTGCAACAGTGAATACACTCAAACATCTACATTAAGTGTACACAACTGTACTATGTTTTTGTGTTTCACTGTTGCAGTCATCACACTTTGGTTGGTTCTCAAAGATGTAGAAAGGGTGGAGGCAGTCAGGAAGTGTTTGGACTGGCTAGAATGCCCTGCAGGACTGCAGTTGCAAAACGCTCCCTGGATTTGGAAAACATAGGCAGGTGGTAATGCTTTGTGAACGTGTGCACAGAGCTCCAGGTAGCAGCCTCCAGAATGTCCCTGGTAGGGACTCTCCTAAGGAATGCTGTTGAGGTAGAAGTTGCCCTAGTGGAATGTGTTCTGACCACGAGGGGTTGGTTTCCCATGGTGTTTGTAGCAGAAATGGATACAGTGTTCTATCCATTTGGAAATGGTCTGTTTTGAAATGGCCTTGCCCTCTTCCCCGGTGAAAAACTGAGTAGTAACTGGTCAGATTTCCTGAAGGGCTTAGTCAAGGATTTGTTGCTCCAGTGCTATATCCCAAGCCTGCAGCGCTAGTCTGCACAGGAGGTAGGACCTTGTCCCCAGTTTGTTGATGTACCACAGCACAGTGGTGTTTGTCTGTGTACCACCACAGGGTGCCTGGGAGAAGATGACCCTTGAAAATATCCAAAGCTAGTATCAAGGCTCTCATTTCCTTGATACTGATGTGATCCTTTTGTTGAGTGGGGGTCCATGCATTCCTCACTCTCCAATGTATTAGGGTTGCCCCCAACCTGTGTCTGAAGCACCTGTGAAGAAGTCTTGGTTTGGGGGGTGTGGGCAGGCCCAGATTCGACTGAATCTGGGAGACCCACTACTTCAGTTCCTTGGACAGGCAATGAAGTATGGGGATTGTGAACTCTAGGAGGACGTAGGTGCTTGCAGATATTTCTCAGATACCATTGAAACATACTCTTGTAGCCTTGCTAGGGGGACCATGGGGATAGTAGAGGCCATGAATCCTAAGATACTGAGGAACTCCCAAGGCTGAGATGGTTTTGAAGGGAAGGATTCCCTGGAAGAAAGAGGAGGGTCGCAATCTTTTCTGGTGCCAGGCATGCAATCATTTCCCTTGTCAGAATCCAACATCCTAGAAACACTATCTTGACAGGTTGTCAGGGAGGATTTTTCTTTTTTTTTTTTTTTGTGATTTATGGTAAATCCCAGACCTGTAAGATGGCAGATGGCGAACTTCAGGTGGTGTAAGGCCATGGAACTTTATGTACCCTGGATAAGGATGTAGTCTAGACAGGGAAAAACCTGTATTCCCTTCATCCTTGCAAAGCCATGACTGGGGACAGACATTTTGTAAATACTCTTGGGGCCATAGAAAGACCAAAGGGTAAAGCACAAAACTGATAATGTGCAGAATCCACTGAGAAGCGGGGGTACTTTTTGAGGAGTGGATGGGGATGTGCAAGTAGACATCCTTTATGTCCGACACTAGGAATGCTCGAGGCAGAATGAATGGAAGAAGGGTTGGGTGAGAAAGCAACCTGAAGGAGGGGACTCTGAGGAAGGTGTTTGGGTGGAACAGGTCCAGGATGGGCCTCCAAGGACCTTGCTTCCAGGGGACCAAGAAAATTCTTGAGTAAAATCCCTTCCCTCTTTCAGAGGGTGGGACCACTTGAATGGTTCCTCGAGCCAGATGTTCCTGCAGGACTGGAGGGAAAAGTTAGATATGGTCTCTGGGTAGGTGAGGGATGCTCTGGGAGAGGGTCTGGTCTCCCAGGTCATTAAGTATCCCCATTTTATGATAGGACCCAGGAGTCCTGGGTAACCTGCTTCCAAGTGGGAAGGGTGAGGTGCATGGAAAGAGGTGTCTGGGTAGACTGCGACTACCAGGCTTTCCCTGAAAGGACTGTTTAGAAAGTGGAGTAGAAAAGAGACCTGGAAGAGTGCTGCTTCCTGTGGTCCTTTCTAGGTTTAGCATGCATTCTCTTAGTTGAGGACCTGACAAAATATGTTTTGGCTGGGTAGTTTCTCTGAAAGTGTGGAACTGGAGAGCCAAATGTCTCAATTCCTGCAGTTAATTGCCTTTGGTCTGGAGGGTCTTAAAAGGTTCAGCAACAGCTGACCGAAACAGGTTTGTTATCCAGGGGTGCATCTAGGAGCTTGGCTTTGATGTCAACAGGGAGAAGTTGCAATCTTAACTAGGAGTACCTCCTGATGACAGATCGAGAAGCGGCAGCCTTTGCAGATTCTTCTACAGCATCGTAGCTGCGCTTGGAGTATTTGGTCACTAGTGTGCAGGAGTTCAGGAGAGAGGAAAGCTTGGCTTTAGCAGGAGAGTCAGGGAGCTCTCAGTTGCTTGACCACATCTTCCAAGAGAGCAAAGGAATTCTTGGCCATGTGTGGCTGGTAGCTGATTGTTCCTACTGCTAGGGTGGCAGAAGTATAAGCTTTCTTTCCCAGACGTTCCACAATTCTGCTCTATCAGAGGGCAACAGAGAGGAGGCTGATAGTAACTGATGTTTTGTTAGTGGTCACAAAAATGACTGCAGGGTCTGCAGACAGGGCTTTATACAGGAAGGCTGCCTCCTTGGGCACCTTAGAATCTGTTTGAACACTTTGGTGCTGTGGGCTGATAGTCAGGGTTTTTGGAAGCAGCCAAGAAGGCATCCAGAAAATCAGGGTGTACTGGGGGCACAGCAGAAAAGCTGGGAGACTCAAGTTGTAGGAGTTCTAAGCATCTCTTTAGGGTATCAGTAACCTGACTGCTGTCCCGTTTGAAAAAATTTTGCATTTTGGTGATGGTCTCACCAAAGGTCCAGGGCAGTCAGTGCCATTAGACTTCTCCTCTGGTGAAGCACATCCCACAGGAGAAGCAATCTGAGAATAGGTTAGGGATTCATCTTCAGTTTTTCTTGCCCCAGATGTCAGGTAGGTATATATATATATATATATATATATATATATATATATATATATATATATATATATATATATATATATATATATATATATATATATATATATATATATATATATCTAATATCAATACCTATAGGCAAATACACCACAGAGGTTGTTTATAGTTAAGTTCAGCTAGTACAGAGGGGATGGAGGGAGGGTAATCTGGACTGCAGCAGGGTGAACACTAACATCTACATTTATGGCAGGTACAAAACTGTACTATGTTCAGTGTTACCCTGCTGCAGTCATCACACTTTTGTTGAATCCCAAAGCTAAGGATGGGAGGTGGAGTTAAACAGGATTAGAAGAAGCTAGTAGGCCCTGCAAAACTGCAGTGGCAAAACTAGCTCTAGTCTTAGAATATAGAGGTAAGTGATGGTGTTTGGTGAAGGTGTGCACGGAACTCCAAGTTGCAGCTTCCAGAATATCCTTGGTTGGCACTCCCCTGAGAAAGGCTGCTGATGTAGCTGTAGCCCTGGTGGAGTGGAACCTAATGTTAGCAGGTACTGGTTTCCCATGATGCGTGTAGCAGAAACGTATGCTGCCAGGAGAGACCTTGCTTGGTAGTTTGAGGATTGAGTCAGTGTGTTTGTCTTCTGCTAGCTTGGGGTCCGTCTTCTCCTCCTTTCTGGGTAGCAGTACCCCATTGGCGAGGTTTGTAAGGGCCTTGTGACTGACCTCTGCCCCTTGGGCGTCTGTATTTGCCCCTCAGTGATCTGTCTGAAGCTGGAAAGGACCAGTTTTTTGCCGGCCAATTTCTGCTGAAACGAGGGGGAAGTACCTGCAAAAAGTCCTTGACCGTCTGCATAGACTTTGCCTTATCCTCCATTTTCTTTAAAACCTCTTCTGCTCTGACACCAAATACATCCTGCTGTAAAGGTGCATCCAATAATTTTGCTTTAACATGATCAGGAAGGGCTTGTTCTTTTAACCAAGCACGTCTACGTATGACAGCGCCAGTAACAGCTGCTCTACAGGAAGCTTCCAATGAATCAAATCTGCATTGTAAAGTATGTTTGCCCACCTGTTCAGCTGCATGCAACAGATCCTGCATTTCCTTGAATTCAGACTCAGTATGTGTGCTCATTTTTGTTTTAATTGAGACATTAGGAATTGCTGATATTTCAGCATGTGAAACTGACAATTTAATGCTCTCATAGCCAGAGTTGCTGAGGTGTATATTTTCTTTCCACATCTATCTAGGGCTCTGGAATCCCTTTCAGAGTGCACAGGATTTTTAGCCATTGAAGCTTTAGCTCCCTGAGGACACTGGGAAATTGTTTCTGGGTCAGCCACAGTGCTTTTATAAAGGAATGTGTGCGAGTCAGGTACTTTGTAGTATCTGTCTGGCTTGGCGGAGCAGGAGGTAGAGAGTCTGGATTTAGACTAGACTCCAGGTAAACATCATTCACCATATCTAATACTGGAGGGATAGCCAGAGGTCTGTGTTGGGGTAGTAAAAGGAACTCTGAGTCTTTGCCTAGAATCAGAGTAGTCCTGGCCTTCCCAGTGGAAATGTTCCCAAATAGTATATAAAGTTTCCCCAAAGGAGTAGTCTTCAGGGGGAGATGCTGAGGGAAGTCTCTTCAGCATCAGAGTCTTCATAAGGTGGAAAAGTGTAACCCTGTTCCTCAGAAGAATCCGAGGAAATTGAAACCTGGTCGGAGGAAGCATAATCCTCCTCTTGTCTTGGTCTTGTATCAGGAGGGGTATGGGAACCCCTGATTAGGGTAATCAAATCTTTGGCCATCTTAAGCATCTGTTTCTTAGGCATGGAGTATTGAACTGTAGACGGATGTACAGTCTTCTCTGGTTTTAAAGGAGCTTTAAGCTTAACATAAGATTTAATGGTGAGTGTAGTCGGTCTGAAGACACCTTCTGCAACCGAAGGCGTTTCCACTGCACCGGGGTCTACTTCTGTTCCGGTGTCGGAAGGGCATAATGAAGATGGCTGCATAGGCCTAGTAGACTCCGCTTGGGCATCCGCAGCTGTCTGGGGTTCCACTTCTGCGGTAGTCAGGGGCTGCGTAGGCGCCTCACTGAAAACCGGAGAACCGGCGACAGGCCCAGCAGAGGCCTCGGAGTCTGGCTTGTACCTAGGCCACCTGTCCTTATCCTTGCGTTTTTTATGCATGCCGGTCATCGGCTGCTCTGACTGCATGATATAATTAAATTTCCTACCAAAGTAATGTCGTGCGAAGTCAACACGGCATTTGATAGTTTGTTTATTAAACCTAGCACAAAACCGACAACCTGTGATGTGTTCTGGGCCTAGGCAAGGAATACAATAGGAATGGAAATCCTTATGAGGTATTTGCTTTCCACAAGAAATGCAATTGTTAACTTTTTCTGACATCAGACTGAGGCAAGAAAAGGTTCCTCAACGGGGTACTTAGCATTATTGAAGACTTCGGACTGAAATTCGAATCGAAAATCTCAGGTGTCGGCCGACCAGCACTTGCTAACTGCTTCTGCTTCGGGCATCGCGCAGCAAGAAAGACTGAAGATGGCGGTGGATGCCTCATACGCCTGGTGCACTGACATCAGGGAAGAAGCGACAACTGACACCGGACCAAGACTTTGGAATTCGGGCCGACTGCGGGACCGACTGACTGCAGGATAACCCAAGTGTGATGACTGCAGCAGGGTAACACGAACATCCACATTGCAGAGTACGTTTTCCCACCTGTTCAACTGCATGCAATAAATCCTGCATTTCTTTATAGTCAGGAGCTTCTGAGCTTGCAAGCATTTTCTGTTTTAACTGAGCCATTAAATATTGTTGGTACTTAAGCATGTGAAACTGGCAATTTAAAGCCCTTACTGCTGAAGTTGCAGAAGTGTAAACTTTATTCCCCCATCTATCCAATGCTCTGGAATCTGTCAGAGGGGACTGGATTTTTTGCAATGGAAGCCTTAACCCCTTTAGGACCCTGGGAAATGGTTTCTGGATCAGCAGAAGGGTTTTTATAAAGAAACTTGTGAGAGTCAGGGACTCTATAATACCTATCTGGCTTGGCTGGTGCAGGGAGTAAAGAATCAGGAGATAAGCTGGATTCAGAGAACATATCATCCACATCTAACACAGGCGGGATAGCTACGGGCCTGTGTTGAGGCAATAAAACGAAGTCCCTGAGCCTTTTCTTGGATTCTGAATAATCCTGACTTTCCCAATGGAAATGCTCCCTCATGGTATGTAAAGTTTTCCCAAAAGAATAATCCTCAGGAGGAGAGGCTGAATGGATGGATTCTTCAGCATTAGAGTCCTCATAGGGGGTAGAGAGTATCCCTGGTCTGAAGAGGAATCAGAGGAAATGGCAACCTGATCAGGGGAATCAGTCTGTATTCTGCCTAGGCCTTTTCTCAGGAGGGGGATGGGAACTCCTGATTAGTGTAATGAGGTCTTCGGCCATTTTAAGCATCTGTTTCTTAGGCATGGAGGACTGCCTAGGAGAATGCTATACTTGCTTCTTTGTCTTTAAATGGTGTTTTTGTCTTGGCTGTTGCTTTAATGGTAAGTTGTGAAGGTCTGAACACACCCTCAGAAGCAGATGCCTGCTCAGCGGCTCCGGACCCATCTGAAAAGTTAGTTTCCGTAAGCCCAATACCTTGAGTTTCCAGAGGCCTAGTTGTCTCCACGTGGGAGGCTGAGGCGGCCTGTGGCTCTGAGGTAGCAGGTGTCAGGGGCAGCGAAAGCGCCTCACTGAGAACCAGCAACTGGCCTAAAAGAGGCTTCATCAGTTTTGGACCTCAGATGCCTGTCCTTATCCCTGTCTTTGCATTTTCTCAGAATTGCGGTCGTCGGTTGACCGATGGCATAGTATAATTGAATCTTCGGCCAAAGTAGTGCAAAGCAAAATCAAAACGTCATTTTATAGTGCGTTTGTTAAATCTAGCACAAAACCGACAACTAGTGACGTCGTGATCAGGGCCTAGGCATGGAATACAATAAGAGTGGAAGTCCTTATGAGGTATTTGCTTCCCACAAGAAATACAATTAACTTTTTCGGACATCGGTCTGAGGCAAGAAAAAAGTATCCCCAACGGGGTACTTAGCTTTACTGAAGACTTCAGATCTGAAATTAGACTTCGAAAATCTCAGGAGTCGGCTGACCGGCACTTCTGAACTGCTTTTGCTTCGGGCACCGCGCGGCAAGAAGTACTGGAGAAAATGGCGTTGGATGCATCTTTTATACCCCTGGTGCACTGAGGTCGGGGAAGAAGCAACAGACGCCGGACCAAGACTTCGGAACTCTGGCCGACTACGGGACCGCCTGATGGCAGGATAACCCAAGTGTAATGACTGCAGCAGTGTAACACTATGAACATGTACAGTTGTGTGCACTTACCATAAATGTAGATGTTAGAGTGTATTCACTGTTGTAGTCCTAACAAATGATTTATCCGGCTCCCGGTAGCCCTCAGCCAGTCAGAATACCAAAAGTTAGTAAAAATGACGTCTGTTGTCAAGGACGTCAGGGCGTCTGATATAAAAGGAGGCAGCCGACATCACTTCCTCTGTCTTTGACATAACAGTCAGGAGCCCTCAGAAAGTAAGGCTCAACTCAAAAACCAATTTGACAAATAAATTAAGCCTGTACCTTTGGAAAAAAGAATAGGAGAGTACCACAAAAAGGGGGAAGGAGGGAAGGAAACCAAGACTGCAACAGTGAATACACTCGAACATCTACATTTATGGTAAGTGTACACAACTGTACTTCTGTTCTTCGTGTTTCACTGTTGCAGTCCTAACAAATGGGTCTATTACCGAAGCCCAGAGAAAAAAAGGGGGGGGGGGACTAACAGCATCAAGGGTTGGAGATGATGCCCTGCAACACCGCAGTGGCAAACCCTGCCCAGGATCTGGAAAACAGAGACAAATTATAATGCTTTGAGAAAGTATGAACAGAAGACCATGTGGCAGCCTCCAAAATGTCTATAGTAGGGACACCCCTTAGAAAGGTTGCCGAAGTGGAAGCCGCCCTAGAAGAGTGAGTCCTAATCCCTTGAGGCAGAGCTTTGCCATGAAAACAACAAGAAGAAATGCAGTGTGCAATCCATTTAGAAATGGTTCGCTTAGAAATAGCTTTGCCCTGGACTCCAGGGGCAAAACTGACCAATAACTGTGCTGATTTCCGAAGGTCCTTAGTCCTGTCCAAATAAAACCTGAGCTGTCTGTGCACATCAAGAGAATGTAGGATCCTTTCACCTCTATTGCGAGGATTAGGAAAGAAGGTAGGCAGGTGTATGGACCGATTAAGAGTCAGGCTGGAAACCACCTTATGCATAAAGGAGGGATTAGTCCTCAGACGCTATCTGCATGGAAAATAAGAAAAGGCTCCATGGCCAAAGCTGGCAGCTCAGAAACCCTACTGGCTGAAGTTATAGCCAAGAGGAAGGTGGTTTTCCAAGAGAGAAACTTTAAATCTGTAGAGGCACCTGGCTCAAAAAGGAGGAAGAGTGAGTTTCTCCAGAACAAAATTAAGATCAAACTGGAGTAGGTGCTCTTCTGGGAGGTTTTAGATTACAAGCACCTCTGAGAAACATTTTCATCAGGGGATGACAGAAAATGGGTTGTTCAAGAAAACAATGAGCAGAGATGGCTGAAGCATGGATCTTGATAGAGGAAAAGGACCACCCTGAAGGAAACCAGCCAGGTAATTCCAAGATCAGAGGAAGGGTAGGTCGAGAAGCAGACTCCCCTCTAGCCTGCATCCATTGAGAGAACCTTACTCATTTGGCAGCATAGGATTTCCTAGTGCTAGGCCTCCTGGCCTCCCCTCAGCACGTCAACCACCTGTTGGGAAAGGGAGGAAGAAAGGGAAGGAGTCATACAATGAGCCATGTTGCCAAATGGAGAGACTGAAGATTAGGATGAAGAATGTTTCCCCTTTTCTGAACCAAAATATCTGGTTTCAGAGGAAGATGCCAAGGCGGAAGATGGAAAAGACTGCAAAGCAACAAACACCAATGCTGTCTGGGACAGTCTGGAGCTATGAGAATAGTCCTTGGATGTTCGTCCATGATCTTCACTAATACTCGGAGAAGAGGAGAAAGAGTAGGGAAGGCATACACCGATAGCAACGTCCAAGGGAAGGACAGAGCATCCACTTTCCAGGCTCTGCTGTGCTGCTGTCTGGTGCAAACGAGAGGCAACAGATTGTTGTCTGGGAAGGAGAAAATATCCACCTGAGGAGTGCCCAAACATTGAATGATGCTGTAGAAGACTAATCTGTTCAACTGCCACTGGTGAGGATCCAAGGTTTGCCTGCTCAATAGGT
Organism: Protopterus annectens; assembly: GCF_019279795.1. NCBI lineage: Eukaryota > Metazoa > Chordata > Ceratodontiformes > Protopteridae > Protopterus > Protopterus annectens. The sequence goes on from NC_056738.1 coordinate 403,297,910, forward strand.
CTGCCAAAACAGTGAGCCTTCGTGGAAGAAACTGAGCTAGAAGATGGAGGTCCAGGGATGCTGCCATGGACCAAAGATTCATGCTTTACCTGCACAGGGGGTTAGAGCGAGTCCCTCCCTGCTTGTTGATGTACTGAGCAGGGACCGATTCTATTGCTCCCAGATTATTTGTTTTTCTACTTCTGCCCTTTGGTTTGGAGGAATGTCCAGGAATCCCTCGAGAGCTGGAAAGGTGTGTAAAGAAAAAGTACAGTTGTGTACCTACCATAAATGTAGATGTTAGAGAGTATTCACTGTTGCAGTGATTACACTTGGGTTATCCTGCTGGCAGGCTGCCCGCAGTCGGCCCGAATTCCAAAGTCTTGGTCCAGCGTCGGTTGCGGTCACCTCTTCCCTGATGTCAGTGCGCCACGGGTATAAAAGATGCAGCCAACGCCATTTATTTTAAGTTTTTCTTGCCCCAGATGTCAGATGCCCCCAAAAGGGTAGGCTAAAAACTTTGCAAATAAAAATGCATGCACTAACAAACATTACCTTCATCTACAAGAAAATACACCACATAGGTTGTACAGTTGTACAGACAAGTCCCAGCAATGTAAGGGGGATGGTGGGAGGTTAACCTGGACTGCAACAGTGAATACACTCCAACATCTACATTTATGGTAGGTACACAACTGTACTATGTTCATCGTGTTTCACTGTTGCATTCATTACACTTGGGTTGAATCCCAAAGTTGAGGTTGGGTGGCTGGGCCTAAATAGAATTAGGAGTGGCATTGGGGCCCTGCAGAACTGCAGTGGCGAAGCCTGCTCTGGATTTAGAGTAAAGAGGTAAATGGTAGTGCTTAGTAAAAGTGTGCACTGAACTCGAAGTTGCAGCCTCCAAAATGTCCTTGGTTGGTATTCCTCTGAGGAAGGCTGCTGAAGTGGCTGCTGCTCTGGTCGAATGTGGCCTAATGCCCTTAGGCACTGATTTGCCATGTTGTGAATAGCAGAAACGAAAGCAGTGGCCTATCCATTTTGAAATGGACTGCTTTGAGACAGCTTTTCTCTGCGATCCTGCAGCATATCTCCCTCAGACAGAGTCTCTCATCTGCTCAGAGGTGACATGTGCCTGACATACAAGGCCATGTCCAACCCGGAATTAATGGACATGCTCCACCTCAAAAAATCCAAATCCACTAGAGCAAGCAACTTAAACCTTAGCACGGATATAAATAGGACGTGCTGGAGGGATAGATTTATCACTCAGAGACTCCCTATGCTGTGGAATAAAATCCCGGTCCATGTGAGGCAAAGCACCTCGCTGGCTCTGTTCAAGAGAAATCTTGACCTGTGGATGGGAGATCGTAGGTTTATCCTGGGAATCATCTCTGTGTCACTGCTGGACAGAGGCACAACAAACTAATGGGCACAGTATTTTTTCATATAAGGGGTGGCGTAAGCCACAAAAATTTGGGCTAGGCCTTAGAGCAGATAGCCTAGTATAAACCTATGAACCTATATGCCACTAAGAGTTGCTCAGTCTTTCTGAAAGCTTTGGTTTTGTCCAAGTAAAAGCGTAGCTGTCTGTGCATGTCCAAATAATGCAGAAGTCTCTCCCCTTATTCTGTGGGTTTGGATAAAAGGAAGGAAAATCAATGGTTTGGTTAAGAGCCACACTGGACACTACCTTAGGCATAAATGTTGGAAAATTATAAAAGGTTCCACAGCCATTAGTGCCTGTAACTCAGACACTTCTTGCTGAAGTTATTGCTAGGAGCAGAGCTGTTTTCCTTAAGAATTTTATCTCAGCTGTATTGGCCGGCTCAAAAGGAGGCGGTGTGAGCTTTTCCAAGACAAAATTGAGGTCCCAACCAGGTATTGGCGCTCTTGGAGGTCTTATGTTTCTGGCCCCTCTGAGGTACTGCTTTAGCAGTGGATGTGAAAAAATAGGTGGGTCCATATTGTAATGAGCTGAAACGGCAGAGGCATGGATCTTGATTGATGAGGATATGCCTTTGTCCAGCATCTCAGGTAGTGTAAAATCTGAGGAATATTTGGTACAAGCGTGTCAATTCCTTGTGCCTGGTTCCATGCACAGAATCTCTTCCATTTTTCTGCATAAGATTTTCTGATGCTGGGCCTCCTGGTCTCCAAAATGACATCCATAACTGCTTTAGAGAGAGGTGTGTTCTGAATGGTTACATCAGCCATGTAGCCAGATTTAGGGTTCTGAGTTGGCTGTGCAGGATCAGATTGTTTTGTTGGGTCAGTAAATGAGGAATTTGAGGTAATGTCCAGGCTGGGCCTTGAGACTAGCTCTTTAGGATTGGGTACCAGTGCTGGCGTGGCCAGTCTGGGGCAATCAGTATCATTGTTGGCTTCTCTGACCTTTAGGAGTACCTTGGCGAGGAGAGGTAGTGGAGGAAAGACATACTGCAAGGGTTTTACAGCTGAATGATAGAGCATCCACGTTCCATGCTTGCTTGTGATAAGTCCTTGTGCAGAATCTCTGTAGTTTGTAGTTGTGAGGGGAGGCAAATAGATGTCTGGGCATCCCCATTTCCTTGTTATGTTGAAGATTTGTGGATCTAGTTTCCACTCGTGAGGATCCATGAGGTTTCTGCTTAGTTTGTCTGCCAGAGTAGTTGTCTTTCCTGGCAGGAATTGTGCTTGCAGGTGTACTTGATAAGTCAATGCTGTGTTCCACAAAGTCATGGCTTGTCTGCAGAGGGGGTAGGAATGTGCGCCTCCCTGCTTATGTACCACATGACTGTAGTATTGTCAGTCTATCAGCAATTGTCCTGGATGAAGTAGATCCTTGAAGGCTGTCAGGGCATTCTGAACAGCTAGCATCTCTTTTTGATTGATATGAAGATGCATTTGGTTTGTGGGCCATGTGTCCTGAATACATTTTCCTGCTATGTGAGCCCCCCAGGCAATCTGATGCATCTGTTAGCGTCTGCCTGGCTGTGGGGTAGAGTGAATGGCTGTCCCTTGTTGTGGTGACAGGCATGTCCCCACCATTGAAACTCCTGTTGCAGACAGGAAATGAGGGTAATTAGTGTTTCCAGGCTGTGGCAATGTTGAGTCCAAACACTTTAGACACCATTGTAGTTTCCTCATATGCAGTCTTGCATATGGAATTAGTAGAATGCAAGATGCCATGAAGCCCAAAGCCTGCACAACTTTTCTTGCAGATAACTGGGTCTTTTGTTGCCAACATTTCGAAGTAAGAAGTTAGCTGCCTTTGTCTGGTGTGAGATAAGGCATCTGGGCAGTTGTATTTAAGCTTGCACCGAGGAATATCTCTTGAAAGGGTACTAGTTTTGATTTATTTTCGTTTACCATGTACCCTAGGCAAATCAGTAATCTTTTTACAAATGCCAGATGCTTCAGCAGAATGTCCTTGTTCTCTGCTTGAATAAGGCAGTCATCCAAGTACAGATATATTTGAATCTTCCTTTGTCTGCAAAAAGCAATTACTGGTGCCAGGCATTTTGTGAAGACCCTGGGCGCAGTAGATAAACCAAAGGCAGTGCAGAGAATTGGTAGGGCATTGAGCCAGCTATGAATCTGAGGTATCTTTTGCAAGATTGTCTGATTGGGACATGCAGGTATGCCTCTTGGGTCCAAAGTTACAAGCCAAGCCTTCTTGCCCAGCATGGGCAGAAGCTGCTGCAGAATCAATATTTTGAATTTTGGAACATCCAGAAATGGGTTTAGAATAGACAGATCCAGTATTGGACTCAAGGCTTTGTCCTTTCTGGGTACCAGGAAAAGTCTTGAGTAAAATCCTTGTCCCTGCTCTTGCTGTGGTACTCGCTGAATGGCCATGTCCATGAGGGATGAAACTTGCTTTTGTGCCTCTGCCCACTGATTGTGTGGCAGGTCTGGCATACATTTTGCCTTTGGCATGGTGTGAAAGTGGAACCTGTAGCCCTGGGACACTATATTCAAGACCCATTTGTCCCGGGTGATCATGCGCCAATTTTGATAAAACAAGTGCTAATTTTCCCCCTAAGGGGGGCTGCCAAAAGATAAGTGCTTGGTATTGGCAGAGGAAAGTCATTGGGACTGTTTCCTATATGGCTGTGATTTGTCTTGTCCATTTTTGGAGGTAGAAGCATCCCATTGTTTAGGCCTGTATGAGCCTTGGGGCTGGGATCAGCCTCTGTGGCCTGTCTGACACTGGAAAGGACCAATTCTTAGGCCAGTTCCTGCTAATTATGGGTGGCTGTACCTGTAAGAAATCCTTAATTGTCTGCACAGATTTCGCTTTACCCTCCATTTTCTTCAACACCTCTTCTGCCTTAACACCAAAGCATCATGCTGTAAAGGAGCATCCAATAATTTTGCTTTAACATGATCAGGCAAGATTCTGTTCCTTTAACCTAGCATGCCTTCTAATGACAAAACCTGTAACAGCGGCCCTGCAAGAGGCCTCCAATGAATCAAAACCACATTGCAAGGTATGCTTTCCCACTTGTTCACCTGCATGCAATAAATCCTGCATTTCCTTGTTATCTGGACATTCAGAATTCGTCAACATTTTGTTTTAGCAGTGACATTAAATATTGCTGATTTAAGCATATGAAACTGACAATTTAAAGCCCTTACAGCCAAGGTAGCAGAAGTGTACACTTTTTTCCTCCCATCTGTGCAGTGCACTTGAATCCCTATCAGAGGGGACAGGGTTTTTTGCAGTGGAAGCCTTGACCCCTTTGGGACCCTGAGATATAGTTTCTGGGTCAGCAGCAGGGTTTTTATATAGAAATTTATGAGAATCTGGAACCCTGTAGCATCTGTCTGGCTTAACCGGTGCAGGGGGTAGAGTCAGGAGACAGGCCGGACTCTGAAAATACATAATCTATAAGGTCTAGAACAGGTGAATAAGCAAGAGGTCTGTGCTGAGGTAGTAAGTCAGTCTGAGTCTTTTCTTAGATTCAGAGTAATCTTGGCTCTCCCAGTGAAAGTGCTCCCTCATGGTATGCAGAGTTTCCCCAAAAGAATAATCCTCAGGAGAAGCTGAAGAAGAGACTCTTCAGCATCAGAATCCTCATAGGGAAGAAGAGAGTATCCCTGCTCAGAAGAGGAATCAGAGGAAATGGAAACCTGATCTGAAGATTCATATTCTGTCTCTTGCCTAGGCCTCTTATCAGGAGGGGATGGGAACCCCTGATCAAAGTAATTAGGTCTTCGGCCATTTTAAGCATCTGTTTTTTTTAGGCGTTGAAGTCTGTCCAGGAGAATGCTGTACTTGTTTTGTCTTTAGAGCTGCTTTAGTCTTTGCCTTTGAAGCTGAGGTTGGCTTTACATATAAAGTACAGTTTTGTACCTACCATAAATGTAGATGTCCGATAGGTATGCATCTGCAGTCCTTACATATGGGTTGTCCTGCCTCAGGCAGCCCTTCGGTCGGCCGGATTCCAAAGTCTGGGTCCGGCGTCGGCTGATGACGGCCCTTTCTCCAACGTCAGAGCGCCTGGGGTATAAAAGCGTCAGCTGACGCCATCTTCCTCAGTTTTTCTTGCCCCAGATGCCAGGTGCCCTCTAAGGAAGGCTGAATTTGGAGAGATGCAAAAATTCCAAACATGCACAGCAATATAAAACAAATACACCATAATAGATAACCCCAGCTAGCTAGAATGAGGGATAAGTACCCAAGGAATTCCACAGAGGGGTAGGAGGGAGGGAAAACCTGACTGCAGATGCATACCTATCGGACATCTACATTTATGGTAGGTACAAAACTGTACTATGTCCTTCAAGGATGCATCTGCAGTCCTTACATATGGGTAGAATACCATAGCCAAGCTGGGGGTGGTAGGACCCAAGAAAAGGATGGTGTAGCTAAAATGCCCTGCAGGACTGCAGCAGCAAAGCCTGCTTTGGATCTGGAATATAAAGGTAAGTTGTAATGCTTGGAAAAAGTATGCACGGAGCTCCATGTAGCAGCTTCTAAAATGTCCTTTGTAGCCACCCCTCTTAAGAAGGCTGTGGAGGTGGCTGTGGCTCTGGTGGAGTGAGGTCTAATGTTAGCTGGCACAGTTTTGCCATGAAGAGTAACAGAATCAAATGCAATTCCCTATCCATTTTGAAATTGTCTGTTTGGAAATTGCTTTTCCATGTACACCAGCAGCATATGCTTCAAAGAGCTGGTCAGTTTTTCTGTAAGTCTCAGTTCTGTCCAAGTAGTAGCGCAACTGTCTGTGAATGTCCAGGGTATGCAGAAGTTTCTCTGCTTTTTGTGGATTTAGAAAGAAGGTGGGCAGGTGAATAGCTTGGTTCAGAGAGACCCTGGATACCACCTTTGGCATGAATGAAGGATTGGTTCTCAATGTGACTCTGTCCTGATGAAAAATAAGAAATGGTTGTACTGCCATGAGGGCCTGTAACTCAGATACTCTTCTTGCTGAGGTTATGGCCAGAAGGAAGGCAGTCTTCCAAGACAGGAACTGTAGTTCTGAAGATGCTGCTGGTTCAAAGGGAGGTAGTTAATTTTTCCAACATGAAGTTAAGGTCCCATGTAGGCACTGGTGGTTTCCTTGGAGGGTTGATGTTTTTTATCCCTCTTAGAAACTGCCTTAGCAGAGGATGAGAAAATACAGGTGGATCAGTGTTGTACTCTGCTGAAATTGCTGAAGCATGAATTTTTATGGAAGAGTAAGAAAGGCCATTATGGAGCATTTCTGCCAAGTATTCCAGGATATGTGGAATGCTCATCACAGTCGGATCTTGGCCCTTTGTGGTGTTCCAAGTGCAAAATCTTTTCCATTTTGCTGAATATGCCTTTCTTGTGGAAGGCTGCCGAGCTTCCATGATGATATCCTTTACTCTCTTGGATAGTTTATCCTGGCAAGGAGTCAAGGTATTTTCCAGGCTGTCAGCTGCAAGGTTTTCAGGCTGGAGTGCAGAGTTTTGTAATTGTGCTGTCAGAAGTAGTGGCCATTGTGGTAGAGGCCACGGTTTCGTGCATGACATGCTCCTTAACAGTGGGTACCAGTGTTGTCTTGGTCAGTTCGGAGCTATCAGAATCACTTTTGGCTGCTCTGTCCTGATCTTCAGTAAGACCTTGGTCATTAATGGAAGAGGTGGGAATGCATATACTGTTAGAGTATTCCAGCTGAAAGAGAGGGCGTCCACTTTCCATGCTTGTGGATGGTATGTCCTTCTGCAGAATTTCTTCAGTTGATGGTTGTGGTGGGAGGCAAAAAGATCTATGTCCGGCCTTCCCCATGATTGTGTTATCTGAAGGAAGGTGTCTGGGTGCAGCATCCCATTCGTGTGGATCCATGATATTTCTGCTTAGGCTGTCCGCCAGTACATTGTCTTTTCCTGGTACAAACTGGGATTGCAGCTCTATATTGAGTTTTAGGGAAAGTTCCCAAAGATTCATTGCCAGCCTGCAAAGAGGGTAAGAATGGGTACCTCCTTGCTTGTTTATGTACCACATAACTGTGGTATTGTCTGTCTTTATTAGCAGGTGGCCTTGATGCAGTAAGTGCTCGAAGGCCTCAATTGAATGTATCACTGCCAGCATTTCCTTTTGGTTTATGTGCAGGCGCAATTCTTTTTGTGTCCATTGTCCTTGAATGCATCTGCCCGTCATGTGTGCTCCCCATCCATGGTCTGAGGCGTCCGTTGTAATGGTTTGGCTGATATTTGGTTTGCTGAAAGGCAGACCCATGTTTGACTGGCTTGCTTGAGCCCACCACAGAAATTCCTTTTGAAGGCATGGAATGAGGGGGATCAAAGCTTCTAGGCTGTGACTGTGTTGAGACCATAGACTCCTTAGGTACCATTGTAATTTCCTCATATGCAGCCTTGCTTGTGGAATCAGAAGAATGCAAGATGCCATGAAACCCAGGGCCTGCAGGATTTTCCTTGCAGTCAGCTGGGTTCGTTTTGTCAGATTTCTGAAATAATCCGGTAGTTGCTCGTTTTTCTTCTGTGAGAAAAGCCATTTGGGTGGTTGTATCTAGTTTTGCACCCAGGAAAATTATTCTTTGGGATGGAACAAGTCTTGATTTCTGAATGTTGACTGTGTATCCCAAGGCCTGAAGTACGCGGATGGCATAATTCAAGTGTTTTACCAATGTTTGTTGGCTGTCCGCTTGTATAAGGCAGTCGTCCAGGTATGGGTATATTTGAATCCCCTGAAGTCTGCAATGGGCAATTACTGATGCCAGGCATTTCGTGAATACTCTGGGCGCAGTAGATAAGCCAAAGTGCACTGCTGAGAATTGATAATGCTCTGAACCTGCAAGAAATCTGAGGGGTCTTCTGCAACTTTGTCTGATAGGGACATGCAGTTATGCCTCCTTGAGGTCTAGAGTTACCAGCCAGGACCCCTTGCCCAACATGGGAAGGAGTTGCTGTAGGGTCAGCATTTTGAATTTTGGCACAATGAGATAAGTATTCAGTGCGGACAAGTCCAGAATAGGCCTCCATTTCTTTTCTTTTCTTGGGACAAGGAATAGTCTGGAATAAAATCCTTGGCCTTGTTCTGTGAGAGGAACCTTTTCTATAGCTTTCATTTGAAGTAGGTTGGAAATTTGCTTGAAAGCCTCTGCCCTTTGATTCGGTGGCAGGTTTGGCATGCCTTGTCTTTTTGGTAATGTATGAAAATGGAATCTGTATCCTCTGTCTATTATTTGCAGTGTCCATTTGTCCCTTGTAATACTGCGCCAATTTTCTGAGAATAAAGATAGCTTTCCGCCCAAAGGTGCTTCCAATTGAGCCCTGGTTGGCAGGGTCAAAGTCAAGTCATTGAGTTTGTCCTTGTGCAGCAGTTGTAGGTCCTGCACTACCTCTCTGGTTAGGAGGCTGCCACTGACGTCCTCTGTAGGAGCCTCTAGCTTGCCCTCTACCTCTGGCACGCCTGTTTTTGCCTCTGAAATCTGTCTGTGTCTGGAAAGGACCAATTCTTAGAAGGCCAATTTCTGCTGAATCTTGGTGGTTGGACCTGGAGAAAATCTTTGACTGTTTGTACTGATTTAGCCTTTTCCTCAAATTTCTTTAAGACCTCTTGAGCCGTGGAACCAAATAACTTTCGTTTTTCCAGTGGTGCATCGAGAAGCTTTGCTTTAACATTATCTGACAGAGTTTGTTCCTTCAGCCAAGCATGCCTACGTATGACTGCACCTGTCATTGCTGACCTACATGAAGCTTCCAATGCATCATAACCACACTGCAAGAAATGGTTGCTAACCTGCTGGGAGTTATGTACCAGATCCTGAAGTGCCTTGCGATCTAGGGGTTCAGGTGAAGAGAGTTTTTTATGCAATTCATCTAACAAATACTCTTGGTACTGTATCATATGGAATTGACAATTTAATGCCCTCATAGAAAGAGTGGAAGTATACACTTTTTTACCCCATCTCTCTAAAGCCCTGGACTCCCTTTCAGAAGGAAGTGGATTTTTAGTAATGGTGGTTGCAACCCCTTTAGTCCCCTGGGAAATAGTTTCTGGGTCAGCAGAGTGTCCCTTGTAAAGGAAATTATGCGAGTCCGGGACCCTGTAGTACCTATCGGGTTTGACAGGAGCAGGAGGAAGGGAGCCAGGGGAAATGCTAGACTCAGAGTACACATCATCAATGACATTTAAAACAGGAGGAATAGCCAAAGGTCTATGCTGAGGTAAATGCAAAAAGGTCCTTAATCTCTTCCTGGAATCAGAGAATTCCTGGCCCGGCCATATGAAATGCTCTCTCATGGAGTGAAGGGTCTCCCCAAAGGACAACTCTTCAGGAGGGGAGGCAGAGGGAATAGATTCCTATGCTTCAGAATCCTCGTAGGCCGTAAAGGCCTCCTCCTGGTAGTCTGATAGGGCAGAGTCATCTGAAGACTCATCAGAAGACTGGGGATCTGTGTGCTCAACCCTGGGCCTTTTGTCTAGAGGAGGTTGAGAGCCCCTGTCATGATATGGCTGAGAGCCCCTAATTAAGGAAATAAGGTCCTCAGCTAAACTTAAAAACTGTGAACCGGTAGTGGATCCCTGAGGAATAGCCTTGGGAGGGAGAGATTTTGGCTGTTTAGCAGCTTTAGCACGTGTAAATGCCTTTATGGACATGGATGCAGGAGGCCTGGCTGCCCCACGTGCTGGAGTAGTTTTATCTAGAGAAATGGTGTCGGATGTTTCCAGAGCACCGCGGTTTCAGAGGGGAATTCTATGACCGACTCAGAGGTATCCTCCGGGACCGAGGTTGTCGGTTGTGCAGTTTCGACGGTCGGAAGCACCAAGGATTCGGTTTCAGCAGAGACACTCGCGGTAGGCCTAGGCATGCGTTGGTCCTTCGGTTTTTTGGGTAAATGAGTAGTCGGAAGCTCTGACTGAATATTGTAACAAACTATCCCCCAAAAATTCCTCTGCAAACTCCGCCCGACGCCTAAGAGTGCGTCGATTGAAGGAAGCACAGGCTGCACAGGCCGAGACGTCATGGTCTGGGCCTAGACAGGGGAGGAAGTAAGAGTGGAAATCCTTATGAGGTATTTGTTTCCCACAAGTTAAACAATTATTAACTTTAACTGTTTGATCTGACATCGGCTGAGGCAAGAAAGAGTCCCCAACGGGTTACTTGGCTTTTTGAAGTCTTCGGTAGCTGAAATTACAGGAGCTGGCCGACCGGCATTTGCAAAGTGCTTCTGCTTCGGGCACCGCGCGGCAAGAAAGACTGAGGAAGATGGCGTTGACTGACGCTTTTATACCCCAGGCGCTCTGACGTCGGGGAAAGGGGCAACTGGCCTAGCGTAAGCCTAGTCTGTTTTGGACCTCTGATGCCTGTCCTTTTCCTTGCGCTTTTTATAAACTCCGGTCGTCGGTTGTTCCGACGGCATTATACAATTAAATCTTCGGCCAAAGTAATGAAAGGCAAAATCGTAGACACACTTAACAGCGCGTTGGTCAAATCTAGCACAAAACCGACAGCTAGCAACGTCGTGGTCAGGGCCTAGGCAAGGAATACAGTAAGAATGAAAATCCTTATGAGGTATTTGCTTCCCAAAAGAAATACAATTGCTAACTTTGACAGCGGTCTGGAGCAAGAAAAAAATTTCCCCAACGGGGTACTTAGCTTTAATGAAGACTTCAGATCTGAAATTCGATTTTGAAAATCTCAGGAGTCGGCCGACCAGCACTTGCTAACTGCTTTTGCTTCGGGCACCGCGCAGCAAGAAAGACTGAAGAAAATGGCGTCGGCTGCATCTTTTATACCCCAGGCGCACTGACGTCAGGGAAGAGGCGACAGCAACTGACGCCGGACAGAGACTTTGGAATTCGGGCCGACTGCGGGCAGCCTGCCAGCAGGATAACCCAAGTGTAATGACTGCAACAGTCCAACACGAACATTTTGTGCCCTAGGGACACCGTTCTGAGCACCCATTTGTCGTTTGTGATAGTGGCCCAGACATCCGCAAAAAGGGCCAACCTTCCCCCTAAAGGACTATCCCAGCAAGCAAGAAGAGGCAGAAGTTGTACAAAGTCAGAGTGTTTTGACTGAGATGCAGGCTTGAAGCTTCCCCCTTTAGAAGTGGAAGCCTGCCAAAGTACAGTTGTGTACACTTACCATTAATGTAGACGTTACAGTGTATTCACTGTTGCAGTCATTACATCTGGGTTATCTGCTTGCAGGTAGCCCTCAGTCGGCTTGATTAACAAAGTCTTGGGTCCTGCGTCGGTTGCTGTCCCTTCTTCCATGACGTCAGGTTGTCAGGGGTATAAAACGTGCAGCCGATGCCATTACAATAGTTTTTCTTGCCCCAGATGTCAGGTGCCCCCATAATGGGAAGCAATTAAATATAAAAGTACAATGATAGAACTCCAACAAAAAAGCAAATACACTAAAAAGGCTTTTAAGCATAGTAAAGGAAAGTAGAGGTAAAGCCAAAAGAAGTTAGGGGGCTGGAGGGAGGGTAACCAGGACTGCAACAGTGAATACACTTCAACATCTACATTTATGGTAAGTGTACACAACTGTACTGTGTTCTTCGTGTTTCACTGTTGCAGTCATTACATTTGGGTAGATTCCCAAAGCTATGGTTGGGAGGAGGAATTTAGATAGCATTATGACAAGCTACAAGGCCCTGCAAGACTGCAGTGGCAAAGCCAGCTTTGGATTTGAGAAAATTGGCAAATGATGATGCTTGGTGAAAGTATGTACAGAACTCCAGGTAGCAGCTTCTAGGATGTCCCGCCTGGTAGGGACACCTTTGAGAAAGGCTGTAGAGGTAGATGCAGCCCTGGTGGAGTGAGGTCTGATCCCCTGGGGGATAGGTTTTCCATGGTGCTTGCAGCAGAAATGAATGCAATGGCTTATCCATTTAAAAATGGTTTGCTTTGAAATAGCCTTCCCCTCTGCCTAGCAACAAATGTCACCAGCAGTTGTTCAGATTTCCTTTGAGTTTAGTACTGTCCAAGCAGAATCTAAGTTGTCTGTGTACATCTGAGGATGCAGTATCCATTCCCTTTTATCCTGTGGAATGGGAAAGAAGGTTGGCAAATGAATGGACTAATTAAGAGCTACACTGGATACCACCTTGGGCATGAAGGATGGATTGGTTCTGAGGGATACCCTGTCCGCATTAAAGATGAAAGGCTCCACTGCAATAAGGGCCTGCAAGTCAGATACCCTTCTAGCTTAAGTGATTCTTGTAAAACAGTTAGCAAAGAAATTAAGTCAGCAGTAGCAGCTGGCTCAAAAGGAGGTAGAGTGAGTTTCTCCAAAACGAAGTTAAAATCCCAGGCTGGGACTGGAGCTCTCCTGGGTGGTCTCCAATTTTTGGCCCCTCAGAGGAACTGCTTGAGCAGTGGATGAGAGAAGAGGGGAGGTACTGTGTTATAATGAGCTGAAATGGCTGAGGTGTGGATTTTAATGGAGGAAAGACCGGCCCTTGTGAAGCATCTCAGTTAAGTATTGTAAAATCGGAGGTAAATTGGGCGCTGCAGCTGCGGTCAACCCTTGAGATTGGTTCCAGGCACAGAATCTTCTCCATTTTTCAGCATAAGATTTTCTACTACTATGCCTCCTTGCCTCTAAAATATCCATCACAGATTTACTGAGGGACGGTAAAGGAGAGATTAAGTAATTAGCCAGGCTGCAAGGTTCAGTGTTAGAAGCTGAGGGTGCAGAAAGTACAGTTTTGTACCTACCATAAATGTAGATGTTAGAGTGCTAATACAGCTGCAGTCATAACAGATGGGTTCTCCTGCCGTCAGGCGGGTCCTCGGTTGGCCGAATTCCAAAGTCTAGGTCCGGCGTCTGTTGTAGTCGCTTCTTCCCTGACGTCAGTGCGACAGGGGTATAAAAGAACCAGCCGACGCCATTTTCTTCAGTTTTTCTTGCCCCAGATGTCAGGTGCCCCCAGAAGGAAGGCAATACATAAATTTGTGTAACAAAGCAATGCCATATAATCAAAATACAGCAGTGTAAGCAAATACACCATGAATGAATACCCCAATCAGGTTTGTATGAGGAGATGTTAACCAATAGGCCTGTCCCAAGAGGGGAAGGAGGGAGGGAAACCGGGACTGCAGCTGTATTAGCACTTGAACATCTACATTTATGGTAGGTACAAAACTGTACCATGTTCATCGTGCATACAGCTGCAGTCATAACAGATGGGTAGAATCCCAATGCTAAGAAAGGGGTGGTAGGCACTAGGTGGAACTAGGAGCAGCCAGAATGCCCTGCAAGACTGCAGTGGCAAAGCCTGCTCTCGATTTGGAGTATAATGGAAGGTGGTAGTGCCTGGAGAAGGTATGCACAGAACTCCAAGTGGCTGCTTCCAAAATATCTTTGGTAGGAACTCCTCTGAGGAAAGCTGCAGAGGTAGCCGTGGCCCTTGTGGAGTGAGATCTGATGCCGGCAAGTACAGTTTTGCCATGAAATGAACAAAAGCGTATGCAGTGGGCTATCCATTTTGAGATAGTCTGTTTGGAAATTGGCTTCCCTTGAGCTCCTACAGCATAGGACACAAAGAGCTGTTCTGATTTTCTGAAAGGCTTTGTTCTGTCCAAATAATAACGCAGTTGTCTTTGGAAGTCCAAGGAATGTAGTAATGTCTCCCCTTTGTTTTGAGGATTAGGATAAAAGGTAGGTAAGTGTATAGCCTGATTCAAAGCTACCCTGGATACCACTTTTGGCATAAAGGATGGGTTGGTTCGTAAGGAAAGTCTGTCCTGATGGAAGACAAAAGGCTGCACGCCATGAGAGCTTGTAGTTCCGATGCCCTACGAGCTGAGGTAATAGCCAGAAGGAAAGCTGTTTTCCAGGACAAATATTGCAAATCTGTTGAGGCAGCTGGCTCAAAAGGAGGCAAGGTCAGCCTTTCTAGAATGAAATTGAGATCCCAAGCAGCTATTGGTTGTTTCCTTGGGGGTTTTAGATTCTTAGCCCCTCTGAGGAACTATCTTAAGAGGGGGTGAGAGAATAAAGGTGGATCAGTGTTGTATTCTGCAGAAATGGCTGAGGCATGGATTTTGATGGAGGAGAATGAAAGTCCACTGCTTAGCAGCTCAGCTAGATACTGTAATATTTGAGGTAAATTAAGTTTTCCAGGATTCTGGCCCTTTTTCTCATTCCAGGCACAGAAAAGTTTCCATTTTGCGGAGTAAGCTGTTCTAGTAGACGGCCTTCTGGCCTCCAAAAGGACATCCTGCACCTCCTTGGAGAGTAGGGTCTGTTGTGATGTTAAGGAATTTTCCATGCGGCTAGATTGAGTGTTTTCAGCTGACTGTGAAGAGTTTTGAAGCTGTGCTGAGTCAGAAGAGGCATTAGAGGCAGGGTCCATGGTGGGGAATGCGTCGGGCTCCTCAGGAGTGGGTACCAGTGTTGTCTTGGCCAGTCTGGAGCAATGAGAATCATCTTTGGTCTGTCTGCTCCGATTTTTAATAGAACTTTGGGCAGCAGAGGAAGGGGTGGGAAGGCATAAACTGTCATTGTTGTCCAACTGAGAGAGAGCGCGTCCACTCTCCAGGCCTTTGGACGAAAAATTGAGCAGAATTTTGTCAATTGGTGATTTTTGTGGGAGGCAAAGAGATGTCTGGCCTTCCCCATGCTTGAATTATCTCTGTAAAAACTTGAGGATGCAACTTTCCATTCGTGTGGATCTGTCATATTTCTGCTTAGGTTGTCTGCCAGCATGTTTTCCTTGCCTGGCAAGTACTGTGCTTGAAGTTCGATTTCTAAGTCCAGAGCCATGTTCCAAAGTGACATGGCCAGCCTGCATAGGTGGTATGAATGGGTTCCTCCCTGTTTATGTACCACATTACTGTGGTGTTGTCTGTCCTTATCAATAGTTGACCTGGATGCAGAAGGTCTTTGAAAGCTATAATAGCATTCATTACTGCTAGCATTTCCTTTTGGTTGATGTGAAGGTGCTTTTCTTTTTGGGACCATTTGCCCTGAATGCACCGATCTGTCATGTGCGCCCCCCAGGCGTAGTCCGAGGCGTCTGTTATGATGACTTGATTTGCTTGAGGCTTGCTGAATGGGAGACCTGTGTTTGG
The DNA here is from genome assembly GCF_019279795.1 of Protopterus annectens. Taxonomy (NCBI): domain Eukaryota; kingdom Metazoa; phylum Chordata; order Ceratodontiformes; family Protopteridae; genus Protopterus; species Protopterus annectens. The sequence continues at coordinate 403,313,400 of NC_056738.1, forward strand.
CATGCTTGAGCCCGCCACAGAAATTCCTTTTGAAGACATGGAATTAGTGGTATTATTGTTTCCAAACTGTGGCTGTGTTGAGACCATAGGTTTTTCAGGTTACCATTGAAGTTTCCTCATATGCAGCTTTGCACATGGGATTAGTAAGATGCAAGAAGCCATGAATCCCAGAGTCTGCAGGATTTTCCTTGCAGTCAGCCTGGTGAATTTTGCTAGTGTTCTGAAGTATTGAGTTAGTTGCCCCTGCTTCTCTGGCGTGAGGTAGGCCATCTGGGCGTTTGTGTCCAAGTTGACACTCAGGAAAATTATTTTCCGAGAGGGTATTATTCTTGATTTATTTTTGTTGACTATGTATCCCAGAGAATTCAACAACATTATTACGTAAGCCAGACGTTTCAGAAGTATGTGCTTGCTGTCCGCTTGGATCAGGCAGTCGTCCAAATAAGGGTAAATTTGTATCCCTTGAAGTCTGCAGTAGGCAACTACTGATGCCAGGCATTTCGTGAATACTCTGGGCGCAGTAGATAAGCCAAATGGCAATGCAGAGAATTGATAATGGGTTGAACCTGCAAGAAATCTGAGGTATCTTCTGCAATTTTGTCTGATTGGGACATGCAGGTATGCCTCCTTGAGGTCCAATGTTACCAGCCAAGACTCCTTGCCCAGCATGGGAAGAAGCTGCTGTAAAGTGAGCATCTTGAATTTTGGTACGAGTAAAAATGTGTTTAGGATGGATAGGTCCAAAATAGGTCTCCAATCTTTTCCCTTCCTTGGTACCAGGAATAGTCTGGAATAAAAACCTTGACCTTGTTCGTGAGTAGGTACCTCTTGAACAGCTTTCATGTATATGAGATCTGAAATTTGTCTTTGTGCCTCTGCCCTTTGATTGTGTGGCAGGTTTGGCATGCCTCATTTTTGAAGGGTGTGAAAATGGAATCTGTAGCCTCTGTTTATAATGTCCAGGATCCGTTTGTCTTTTGTGACAATATGCCAATTTTTTGAAAATGCCAGTTTTCCACCTAAGGGTGCTGCCATTTGAGTCTTGCTTGGCATGCAAAGGGGAAGTCATTGGGCATGCTTTCTGAATGGCTGCAAACTATCCTCACCACCTCTGTGTAGGAGCTTGCCATTGCCTGCCTCTAAACGATCCTTGGGATTGCCATCTGCCCCTCGGGCGCCTGTATCTACCTCTTTGGGGTCTGTCTGTGGCTGGAAAGGACCAATTTTTGTAAGGCCAATTTCTACTGAAACGTGAGGGTTGTACCTGTAGAAAATCTTTCACTGTTTGCATTGATTTAGCCTTTTCCTCCATTTTCTTTAATACCTCCTCAGCATTAGCACCAAATAATACATCCTTTTGTAGAGGGGCATCTAGTAATTTAGCTTTAACATGATCTGGTAAGGTTTGTTCCTTGAGCCAGGCATGTCTACGTATGACTGATCCTGTAACAGCAGCTCTACATGAGGCCTCTAGAGCATCAAAACCACATTGCAAGGTATGTTTACCCACTTGTTCTGCACTATGCATCAAATCCTGCAACTCCTTCAAGTCTGGTTTTTCAGGTTGTGACATTTTACTTCTCAATTGTGATAACAGAAACTGTTGGTACTTAAGCATATGGAACTGGCAGTTTAATGCCCTCATGGTTAAGGTGGCCAAGGTATATACCTTTTTTCCCCACCTTTCTAAGGATCTGGACTCTCTCTCTGAAGGTAATGGATTTTTAGCAGTGGAGGCCTTAATTCCCTTGGGGCCCTGTGAGAGTTTCTGGGTCAGCAGCATGGCTTTTGTATAGAAATTGGTGTGAGTCAGGAACCCGGTAGTACCCGTCAGGCTTGACTGGGGCTGGAGGTAAAGAATCCGGGTTAAGGCAGGCCTCAGAGTACACATCATCTAGTATGTCCAAGACAGGAGGTATAGCCAGAGGCCTGTGCTGAGGTAGCAAGAGAATTCCCTAAGCCTTTTCTTGGAATCTGAGTACTCTTGGCCTTCCCAGTGGAAGTGTTCCCTTTAGGTATGCAAGGTTTCCCCAAATGAGTAATCCTCTGGGGGGGATACAGAGGGAATGGACTCCTCTGCATCAGAATCTTCAAAAGGGGAGTAAGAATGTTCCTGTTCATCAGAGTGCTCTGATACAATGGAGGCCTGATCAGAGGAGGGGGATTCTTCCTCCACTCTGGGAGTTTTGCCCCGGGGGGGGTTTGGGTTTGAGAACCCCTGATAAGAGTAATTAAATCCTCAGCCATTTTAAGCATCTGTTTTTTAGGCATGGGGCCTGGAGATGGGCCCTGTGTAGCTTGTCTCTTAGAATGCATGGCTGCTTTAGACATAGTGAAAGCATTGATGGAAAAAGAAGAGGAAGGTCTGAAGACACCTTGAGAGGATGCAGACCTGTCCAACATTTTGAGAATCACCACCAAGAGTGGCTTCGGTATCTGCAGTCGGGGTGTGGGCCGAGGAGTTTGCGACCTCGGGCACAGAAGACACCGCCAATGAAGTGTCGTCGGTAGTCAAGGGCTGCGTAGGTGCCTCGCTGAGAACCGGACCACCTGTATTCTGCTTTGGCATGGTGTCGGTAGAGGCCGCGGACCTAGTGTCGGTCCTTCTTTGCGCTTTTTAGACAAAACTGGAGTTGGAGTATCCGACGACATAGTATAGTTACATTTTTTGCCAAAATAATGCTGGGCGAACTCCGCCCGACGCTTAATGGTGCGTTTGTTGAATGTAGCACAAAAACGACAGACCAAAACGTCGTGGTCTGGGCCTAAACAAGGAATACAGAGGGAATGGAAATCCTTAAGAGATATTTGCTTCCCACATGAAATACAATTATTAACTTTGTCTGACATCGGTCCGAGGCAAAAAAGTTTCCCCAACGGGGTACTTAGCTTTCAAGAAGACTTCGGTTGCAAAATTTTCGTAATTTCAGGAGCTGGCCAACCGGCACTTGCGAACTGCTTCTGCTTCGGGTACCGCGTGGCAAGAAAGACTGAAGAAAATGGCGTCAGCTGGTTCTTATACCTCTGTCGCACTGACGTCAAGGAAGAAGCGACGACAACCGACGCCAGACCTAGACTTTGGAATTCGGCCGACCGAGGACCCGCCTGACGGCAGGAGAACCCATCTGTTATGACTGCAGCTGTATGCACGATGAACATTCTGGTTCGACTGCTGAAACAGGGAAGGAGTCTGATGCAGGTGCCATGGGGATAACCGTGACACTGCGCAGGAAGGGGTACCAGCATTGGCACAGCCAGTCTGGAGCAATCAATCATCCTTGGTTTGTCCCGTTTGATTTTTAGTACTACTTTGGAGAGCAAGGGGGGGGTATAGACTGATGGGTTTTTCCAGCTGAAGGACAGAGCATTCACTTTCCAGGCTTGTTTGTGGGGAGTCCTCGTGCAAAATTTGTCCAATTGGTAGTTCCGGGGAAAGACAAACAGGTCTATATCGAGGCTCTCCCATTTGCTTGTTAACATGTTGAAAATCCTTGGTTCCAGTTTCCACTCGTGTGGGTCCATGAGGTTTCTGCTTAGTCCGTCTGCCAGTGTATTTAATTTTCCTGGAAGGAATTGAGCTTGTAGGTGCACTTGGTAGCTCAAGATTGTGTTCCACAATGCCATGGCTAGTCTGCAGAGGGGGTAAGAATGTGCACCCCCCCTGCATATGTACCACAACAGTGGTGTTGTCCGTCTTTACCATTAGTTGTCCTGGAAGAATGTGGTCCTTGAAGGCTGTCAAAGCATTCTGTACGGCTAACATTTCTTTTTGATTGATATGCAGGTGCATTTGACTTGGGTTACATTTGCCCTGAATGTGCTTCCCTGCCAGGTGAGCCCCCAATGCATAGTCTGATGAGTCTGTTAGGGTTTGGATGGCAGGGGTGGTGTGAAAGGTAGCTCCTTGTTTCGGTGGCAGGCCTCTGCCCACCAAAGGAACTCTAGGCGTAGGCAAGGTATGACAGGAATCATTGCTTCTAGATCTTGAGAATGTTGACACCATAGGCTTTTTAGATACCACTGAAGTTTCCTCATATGCAGTCTTGCATATGGAATTAGAAGAATGCAGGAGGCCATGAACTTCAAGGCTTGCAGTACTTGTCTTGCAGATAGCAAGGTTTTTGTGGCCACTTGTTTGAAGTAGGTTGTCAAATGAATGTTTCTTTGGCGTGAAGTAAGCCATCTGGAAGTTGTATTCAAGCTTTCTCCCAGGAATATAATTTGTTGACAGGGTACCAGGCAGGATTTCTTTTCATTTATGGTGTACCCCAGACAAGTTAGAACCCTTTGTACAAAGGCCAGATGATTCAAAAGTATGTCCTGGCTTTCTGCCTGAATTAAACAATCGTCCAGGTATGGGTATATTTGAATATTTCTTTGCCTGCAAAATGCAATAACTGGAGCTAGGCACTTTGTGAATACCTTGGGCGCAGTAGATAAGCCAAAGGGCAGTGCAGAGAACTGATATTGCGTGTAGCCTTTGAAGCGTAGGTATCTTCTGCAAGATTCCTTGATTGGGATGTGCAGGTATGCTTTTAAATCTAGTGTTGCCAACCAGGCATCTTTGCCTAGCATAGGAAGTAATTGCAGTCTCAGCATCTTGAATTTAAGTATCTCCAAAAAGGTGTTTTGTGTAGGCAAGTCCAGGATAGAACGCCATGAATTGTCTTTTCTGGGTACCAGGAAAAGTCTCTAGTAGAAACCTTGTCCCTTTTCCACTTCTGGTACCAGTTGAATAGCCCCCATGCTAGAGAAAAAGTACTTGTTTTTGGGCCTCTGCCCACTGATTTGGGAGTAGGTCCAGCCACCAGACTGGTGTTGGCAACATGTGGAAGTGAAATCTGTATCCCTGGGACACTATATTGAAAACCCATTTGTCCTGGGTAATGAGTTCCCAATTCCTTCCATGAAGAGCAATCTTCCCCCGCAAAGGGGCAGTCAAGTTGACAAGTGCTTGGAAATTTTAAAAGGAAGTCATTGAGACAGTTTACCATGGGGGAGGGGGGGTCTTATTCCCAGATTTGGAAGTGGAGGCCTCACCACGGCTTAGTTCCGTGTCCCCCCTTGGAGTGAAACCTGGGGTTTTTGCTGTGTCTTGGTTTGGCTTGAGAAGACCTGGAAGGGGGTGGAAAGGAGCAATTCTTAGAGGGCCAGTTCCTACTAAATCTAGGAGGCTGGACTTGTAAAAAAAATCTTTGAACAGTTTGAATAGATTTAGCTTTATCTTCCATCTTTTTAAAAACTTCCTCAGCCTTGTTGCCAAACAGGCGGTCCTGATTTAAAGGAGAATCCAACAATTTAGCTTTAACATGATCAGGCAAAGACTGCTCCGTAAGCCAAGCATGCCTTCTAAGTACAGATCCGGTAACAGCAGCCCTGCAAGAGGCCTCTAATGAATGAAAACCACATTGCAAAGTATGTTTTCCAACTTGTTCAGCAAAATGCATTAAATCCTGTAACTATTTTCCACAGTCAGGAATAATCATCATTTTCTGTTTAAGCATCCAACAACATGTTGCTGGTACTTTAACATATGAAACTGGCAGTTTAAAGTCCTAATGGCCAAGGTTGCAGAAGTGTAAACCACCTTACCCCATCTATCAATCACCCTGGAGTCTCTATCAGAAGGGATAGGATTTTTAGCAGTAGAATCCTTAATGCCCTTGGGCCCCTGTGAAATAGCCTCTGGATCTGCAATAAAATTTTTAAAAAGGAACTTGAGACTCTGGGACCCTGTAGTATCGGTCATGTTTTCTGGGAGCAGGAGGCAAGGAATCAGGGGCCAAACTAGATTCCGAAAAAGCATCAACAAATGTCTAGTACAGGAGGAACAGCTAAAGGTCTATGCTGAGGTAGAAGGAAATCCCCAAACCTCTTTTTTGAATCAGAAAACTCCTGGCTTTAACAGTGGAAATACTCCCTTAGACTATGTAAGGTTTCCCCAAAAGAAAAGTCCTCAAGAGGGGAAGCAGAAGGAATGCAGTCCTCTGCATCAGAATCTTCACAAGTAGATAAGGGCAAATCCAGATCATCAGAAGAATCAGAAAAAACAGAATCCTGATGAGAATATTCATAATCAACTTAAGTCCTAGGCCTCTTGGCATTGGCTACCCCTGATTAGAGTTATTAGATCTTCAGCCGTTCTTGTTTTTTAGGCATAGAGGCCTGAGCATGTGGCCCGGGCGTCACTTTTTTAGGCATGGTTTGAGATTTATGCCCAAGTAAAAAAGGAGGCGTCTGTTTAATATGCAAGTCCGAAGGCCTGAATACAGTCAGAAATCGGTGCCTGCACAGCAGCTCCGGACCCATCCAATGGAGAGACCACTGCGGGTTCCATAGTTGAAGCATCTCGCGGCATATAATTGACTCTGAATGGGTCTCAGTAGAGGCCTGCGAATCAGAAATAGCAGGTATCAGGGGCTGCGAAAGTGCCTCACTGAGTAATGGCGACTGGCTTAGAAGCGTCACTGGCAGTTTTTGACCTCTGCGGCCTATCTTTGTTTTTTCAGAATCCCGGTAGTGGGATGGCTAACCGACATTTCTGGATAATTAAACCAACCACCAAAATATTTAGAGGCGAAAATATACAGACGATGGAGAGTGTGCTGATTAAATAAAGCACAAAACCGACAGCAAGGTACGTTGTGGTCAGGGCCTAGGCAAGGAATATAGTACGATTGAAAATCTTTGAGGTATTTGCTTTCCACAAGTAATGCAATTATTAACTTTTACTGACATCGGTAAGGATCAAGAAAAAGTTTCCCCGACGGGGTACTTGGCTTTAGTTGAAGACTTCAGTTCTGAAACTTGAAAACAAAAATTTCAGGAGTCTGCCGACCGGCACTCGAGAATGCTTCTGCTTTGGCCACCGCACGGCAAAAAAAAACTGATGTAATGGCATCGGCTGCATGTTTTATACCCCTGACAACCTGACGTCATGGAAGAAGGGACAGCAACTGACACAGGACCCAAGACTTTTAATCAGGCCACCTGAGAGCTACCTGCAAACAGATAACCCAAATGTAATGACTGCAACAGTGAAACACGAAGAACATTGCCTAGACCTTTGAGAGGTAGCCCCTGCACCCTAGATTTGTAACCTCTAGTCCTGGAACGGTTCTGTCTGCTGGTATCAGGAAAGGTCCAACTCTAGTAAGGGTAATTCCTGCTAAAACGAGGGGGTTGAACTTGCAGAAAATCCCTAATATGCATGGACTTGGCCTTATCCTCCATCTTCTTCAGTACCTTCTCCGCTTTGCTGCCAAAAAGACTGCCTTTAAGCAAAGGTACATCCAAAAGTTTAGCCTTGACAGGTTCTGGAAGAGGCTGTTCTCTGAGCCAAGCGTGCCTTCCAATAACAGATCCAGTAGCCATAGCCCTGCTGGAGACCTCAAGCGATGCCAAAACCACAATGCAAATAATTCTTATTGACCAGACTAGCTGAATTCAGTAAATCCTGCATATCCTTACTCTGCCAACAGAGGTACACTTGCTATCCTAGACTTAATAGCCTCCAATGTGTGTGGCTGGTACTTCAGCATATGAAAGAGACAATTTGTAGCCCTAATGGCTAGGGTGGCAGACGTATAAACCTTCTTGCCCCACCTATCTAGGTTCCTAGACTCCCTGCCAGAGGGAACAGGATTCTTGTTAACAGTGGCCTTAACTCCTTTGGGGCCCTGAGAAATAACCTCTGGATCAGTCAATAGCAAGAGGCCTATGCTGAGGTAAATCCAGAAACTCCCTAACCCATTTCTTGGATTGGGTATAATCCTGACTTTCACATTTAAAATGTTCTCAGGGTATTTAAAGTATCATCGAGAGAGAAATCCTCTGCCGGAGAGTCCAAAGGGATGAACTCCTCTGCATCTGAATCCTCAAAAGGAGAAAAAGCCCGAGAAGATTCCTCTTCATTAGCAGAAATGCTGGAAGAATCAGAACCTGAGCAAGACAAAGCCTCAGGGGAAACATCCCTACTCCTTTCAGCTGAGAACCCCTAATAAGAGTAAAAGAATCATTAGCCATTTTAACCATTTCGGACTGAGGGGAACGAGAAGAAGCTGGAGCCTGCCTTTTCACAGGCTTATGAATGGAAGATTTACCTGAAAGCCTGAAGGTTTCGCGAGGCCTGGCAACCGCCGAAGTTGAAGCAAAGGTAGAAGGAAGACGTTTGCTGTCAGAATGCAAAACGGAGGCCTCCGAGACCAGAGTCAGCTTAGCAGCTCAGTCTCCAGCATAAGAGGTGACTGGCTTCAGATCGGAAGGCAAAACTGAGGCTGAAGGCGTAAGGGACTCTGACTCGGTCAAGGCCTGCAGTTGTACATCAGCAGACTGCAGGGACTGCAAAGGCATCTCACTGGCTACCGCCGGACCAATGACCAACTTAACCTCAGAGGACTTTTCTGAGGCCTGTCGCGGTCCTTATCCTTACTTTTCTTCGGAACATCTGAAGCCTGAAGACCGGCAGACACCATACCAATGAACTTAGGCCAAACTCCAAAATGCCTAGTTAAAATCTTAGCCCGACGACAGATAGTACAGTACGCGGATTAAAGGAGGCACAGAGATCACACTTGGGAATGTCGTGGTCAAGGCCTAAACAAATAATGCAATAGGAATGAAAATCTCTATGGGGAATCTGCTTTTTCTGAAATTCTTTAAAGCAAGAAAAGAGGATTCCCAATGGGGTACTTAGCTGTAGTAGACTTCAACTCGTAGTCAGAAACCAAAGGTAAACTGCCGACCAGCACTCATGCATTAAAAGCTTCTGCTTAGGGGTCTGCAGCAAGGAAGACTGAGGAAGTGATGTCTGCCTACCTCCTTTTGTATCGGATGCCCTGACGTCCTTGACAACAGACTGCAACAGACTTCATTTTTACTTACCTTTGGTATTCTGGCCAACTGAGGGCCATCGGGAGCCGGATAACCCATTTGTTAGGGCTGCAACAGTGAAATACGAACATTCAATGTTTTCTTGATCAAAAAGAAGCTAGGAAAATCATTTTGGTCTCCCCTCCTCTACATTTGTCAGTATCCTGGGGATCAAGAGAATGTGGCAGCCTACAGCAAATGACTTGTCCAATTCAGGGAAGTCAGGCCTTCCCAAAGTACAGTTTTGTACCTACCATAAATGTAGATGTCCGATAGGTATGCATCTGCAGTCCTTACATATGGGTTGTCCTGCCTCAGGCAGCCCTTCGGTCGGCCGGATTCCAAAGTCTGGGTCCGGCGTCGGCTGATGTCGCCCTTTCCCCGGCGTCAGCCGACGCCATCTTCCTCAGTTTTTCTTGCCCCAGATGCCAGGTGCCCTCTAAGGAAGGCTAAATTTGGAGAGATGCAATAAATTCCAAACATGCACAGAAATATATATATATAAATATATATATATATAAATATATATAAATATAAATATAAATATATAAATATATAAATATATAAATATATATATATATATAAATATATATATATATAAATATATATATATATAAATATATATAAATATATATATATATATATATATATATATATATATATATATATATATATATATATATATATATATATATAAATAAAACAAATATACCATAATAGATAACCCCAGCTAGCTAGGAGAGGGAAAAGTACCTATTGGACATCTACATTTATGGTAGGTACAAAACTGTACTATGTCCTTCAAGGATGCATCTGCAGTCCTTACATATGGGTAGAATACCATAGCCAATCTTGGGGTGGTAGGATCTATGTAAAGGATGGTGTAGCTAAAATTAAAATGCCCTGCAGGACTGCCGTAGCAAAACCTGCTCTGGATCTGGAAGATAAGGGTAAATTGTAATGCTTGGAAAATGTATGCACGGAGCTCCATGTAGCAGCTTCTAAAATGTCCTTGGTAGCCACCCCTCTTAAGAAGGCTGTGGAGGTGGCTGTGGCTCTGGTGGAATAAGGTCTAATGTTAGTTTGCACAGGTTTGCCATGAAAAGAGTAACAGAATCGAATGCAATTCCCTATCCATTTTGAAATTGTCTGTTTGGAAATTGCTTTTCCTTGTACACCAGCAGCATATGCTTCAAAGAGCTGGTCAGTTTTTCTGTAAGTCTTAGTTCTGTCCAAGTAGTAGCGCAACTGTCTGTGAATGTCCAGGGTATGCAGAAGTTTCTCTACTTTGTTTTGTGGATTTGGAAAGAAGGTGGGCAGGTGAATAGCTTGGTTCAGCGAGACCCTGGATACCACCTTTGGCATGAATGAAGGATTGGTTCTCAATGAGACTCTGTCCTGATGAAAAATAAGAAATGGTTGTACTGCCATGAGGGCCTGCAACTCAGATACTCTTCTTGCTGAGGTTATGGCCAGAAGGAAGGCAGTCTTCCAAGACAGGAACTGTAGCTCTGAAGATGCTGCTGGTTCAAAGGGAGGTAGAGTTAACTTTTCCAACATGAAGTTAAGGTCCCATGTAGGCACTGGTGGTTTCCTTGGAGGATTGACGTTTTTAATTCCTCTTAGAAACTACCTTAGGAGAGGATGAGAAAAGACAGGTGGATCAGTATTGTATTCCGCTGAAATTGCTGAAGCATGAATTTTTATGGAAGAGTAAGAAAGGCCATTGTGGAGCATTTCTGCCAAGTATTCCAGGATATGTGCCATGTTCATCACTGTCGCATCTAGGCCCTCTGTGGTGCTCCAAGTGCGAAATCTTTTCCATTTTACTGAGTATGCCTTTCTTGTGGAAGGCCGGCGAGCTTCCATGATGATTATCCTTCACTCTCTTGTATAGCTTATCCTGGTGAGGAGTCAAGGTATTCTCCAAGCTGTCAGCTGCAAGGTTTTCAGGCTGGAGTGCAGAGTTTTGTAATTGTGCTGTGTCAGAAGTGGCCATTGTGGTAGAGGCCACGGTTTCGTACGCGACATGCTCTTTAACAGTGGGTACCAATGCTGTCTTGGCCAATCCGGAGCTATCAGAATCACTTTTGGCTGCTCTGTCCCGATCTTCAGTAAGACCTTGGTCATTAATGGCAGAGGAGGAAATGCATACACTGTTAGAGAATTCCAGCTGAAAGAGTGGGCGTCCACTTTCCATACTTGTGGGTGGTATGTCCTTGAGCAGAATTTCTTCAGCTGATGGTTGTGGTGAGAGGCAAAAAGATCTATGTCCGGCCTCCCCCATGATTGTGTTATCTGAAGGAAGATGTCTGGATGCAGAATCCATTCGTGTGGATCTATGAGATTTCTGCTTAGGCTGTCCGCCAGTATATTGTCTTTTCCTGGCACAAACTGGGATTTCAGCTCTATATTGAGTTTTAGGGAAAGTTCCCAAAGATTCATTGCCAGCCTGCAAAGAGGATAGGAATGGGTACCTCCTTGCTTGTTTATGTACCACATAACTGTGGTATTGTCTGTCCTTATTAGCAGGTGGCCTTGATGCAGGAAGTGTTTGAAGGCCTCAATTGCATGTATCACTGCCAGCATTTCCTTTTGATTTATGTGCATGCGTAATTCTTTGTGACCATAGGCCGTGAATGCATCTGCCCTCCATATGTGCTCCCCATCCATGGTCTGAAGCGTCCACTGTAATGGTTTGGCTGGTTATTGGTTTGCTGAAGGGCAGACCCCTCTTTGACAGGCTTGCTTGAGCCCACCACAGAAATTCCTTTCGAAGGCATGGAATGAGTGGTATCAAAGCTTCTAGGCTGTGACTGTGCAGAGTCTATAAACTCCTTAGGTACCATTGTAGTTTCCTCATATGCAGCCTTGCTTGTGGTATCAGAAGAATGCAAGATGCCATGTAACCCAGGGGCTGCAGGATTTTCCTTGCAGTCAACTGAGTTTGTTTTGTCAGATTTTTAAAATAATCCGGTAGTTGTCTTTGTTTTTCTTCTGTGAGAAAAGCCATTTGGGTGGTTGTATCTAGTTTCGGACCCAGAAAAGTTATTCTTTGGGATGGAACAAGTCTTGATTTGTGACTGTTGACTGTGTATCCCAAGGCCTGAAGTAGGCGGATGGCATAATTCAAGTGTTTCACCAAAATTTGTTGGCTGTCCGCTTGTATAAGGCAGTCATCCAGATATTGGTATATCTTAATCCCCTGAAGTCTGCAGTGTGCAATTACTGATGCCAGGCATTTCATGAATACTCTGGGCGCAGTAGATAAGCCAAAGGGCAATGCTGAGAATTGATAATGCTCTGAACCTGCAAGAAATCTGAGGTGTCTTCTGCAACTTTGTCTGATAGGGACATGCAGGTATGCCTCCTTGAGGTCTAGAGTTACCAGCCAAGACACCTTGCCCAGCATGGGAAGGAGTTGCTGTAGAGTCAGCATTTTGAATTTTGGCACAATGAGATAAGTATTCAGTGCGGACAAGTCAAGAATAGGCCTCCATTGTTTTTCTTTTCTTGGGACAAGGAAGAGTCTGGAATAAAATCCTTGGCCTTGTTCTGAGAGAGGAACCTTTTCTATAGCTTTCATTTGTAATAGGTTGGAGATTTGTTTCAAAGCCTCTGCCCGTTGATTCGGTGGCAGGTTTGGCATGCCTTTTCTTTTTGGCAATGTATGAAAATGGAACCTGTATCCTTTGACTATTATTTGCAATGTCCATTTGTCCCTTGTAATACTGTGCCAATTTTTTGAGAATAAGGAAAGCTTTCCGCCCAAAGGTGCTTCCAATTGAGCCCTGGTTGGCGGGGTCAAGGTAAAGTCATTGAGTCTGTCCTTGTGCAGCAGTTGTAGGTCCTGCACCACCTCTCTGGTTAGGAGGCTGCCATTGACGTCCTCTGTAGAAGCCTCTAGCTTGCCCTCTACCTCTGGCACACCTGTTCTTGCCCCTCTGAAATCTCTGTCTCTGGAAAAAAACAATTCTTAGAAGGCCAATTTCTGCTGAATCTTGGTGGTTGGACCTGGAGAAAATCTTTGACCGTTTGTACAGATTTTGCCTTTTCCTCAAATTTAAGACCTCCTGTGCAGTGGAGCCAAATAACTTTTGCTTTTCCAGTGCAGCATCGAGAAGTTTTGCTTTAACATGATCTGGCAGAGTTTGTTCCTTCAGCCAAGCATGCCTACGTATGACTGCACCTGTCATTGCTGATCTACATGAAGCTTCCAATGCATCATAACCACACTGCAAGAAATGGTTGCTAACCTGTTGGGAGTTATGTACCAGATCCTGAAGTGACTTGCGATCTAGGGGTTCAGGTGAAGACAGTTTTTTTATGCAATTCATCTAACAAATACTCTTGGTACTGTATCATATGGAATTGACAATTTAATGCCCTCATAGAAAGAGTGGAAGTATACACTTTTTTTACCCCATCTCTCTAAAGCCCTGGACTCCCTTTCAGAGAGGAGTGGATTTTTAGTAGTGGCAGTAGCAACCCCTTTAGGGCCCTGGGAAATAGTTTCTGGGTCAGAAGAGTGGGCCTTGTAAAGGAAATGATGCGGTCCGGGACCCTGTAGTACCTATCGGGTTTGACAGGAGCCGGAGGGAGGGAGTCAGGGGTAATGCTAGACTCAGAGTACACATCATCAATGACATTCAAAACAGGAGGAATAGCCAAAGGTCTATGCTGAGGCAAATGCAAAAAAGTCCTTAATCTCTTCCTGGAATCAGAAAATTCCTGGCCCTGCCATTGGAAATGCTCCCTCATGGAGTGAAGGGTCTCCCCAAAGGACAGCTCTTCAGGAGGGGAGGCAGAGGGAATAGATTCCTCTGCATCAGAATCCTTGTAGGCCGTAAAGGCCTCCTCCTGGTAGTCCGATAGAGCCGAGCCCTCTGAGGCCTCATCAGAGGACTGGGGATCAGTGGGCTCAACCCTGGGCCTTTTGTCTAGAGGAGGTCGAGAGCCCCTGTCCGGATGTGGCTGAGAGCCCCTAATTAAAGAAATAAGGTCCTCAGCTAAACTTAAAATCTGTGAACCTGTAGTGGATCCCTGAGGGATAGCCTTGGGAGGCAGAGATTTTGGCTGTTTAGCAGCTTTAGCCCTTGAGAATGCCTTAATGGACATGGATGCAGGAGGCCTGGCTGCTCCACGTGCTGGCGTAGTTTTGTCTAGAGAAATGGTGTTGGAAGTTTCCAGAAAGTACAGTTTTGTACCTACCATAAATGTAGATGTCCGATAGGTATGCATCTGCAGTCATAACATATGGGTTGTCCTGCCTCAGGCAGCCCTGCGGTCGGCCGGATTCCAAAGTCTGGGTCTGGCTTCGGCTGATATCACACTTTCCCCGACGTCAGAGCTTCTGAGGTATAAAGGCATCAGCCGACGCCATTTTCCTCAGTGTTTCTTGCCCCAGATGCCAGGTGCCCTCAAGGAAGGCTAAATTTGGATAAATGTTGAAAATTCCCAACAGTAGCAAACAAAATATATATACATATATACATACAAACAAACACACCATAATAGATCCCCTCTGTGGTATTCCTAGGGTGCTCACCCCTCTTTCAGCTAGCTGGGGGAAAGGAGGGTGGGTAATCCTGACTGCAGATGCATACTTATCGGGCATCTACATTTATGGTAGGTACAAAACTGTACTATGTCCTTCAAGGATGCATCTGCAGTCATAACATATGGGTAGAATACCATAGCTAAACTGGGGGAGGAGGTACTAAGATAATGATGGTGTAGTTAAGATCCCCTGTAAAACTGCAGTTGCAAAACCTGCTCGGGATCTGGAGTATAAAGGTAGATTGTAATGCTTGGCAAATGTATGCACGGAGCTCCAAGTAGCAGCTTCTAAAATGTCCTTGGTAGCCACCCCTCGTAGGAAAGCTGTAGTGGTGGCCATGGCTCTTGTGGAGTGAGGCCTGATATTTTCAGGAGTTGTCTTTCCATGAAAAGAGTAGCAGAATCGAATGCAATTTCCTATCCATTTTGAAATTGTCTGTTTGGATATTGCTTTTCCTTGCACTCCAGTTGCATATGCTACAAAAAGTTGGTCAGTTTTTCTGCTGGTTTTAGTTCTGTCCAGATAGTAGCGTAGTTGCCTGTGTACATCCAGGGTGTGCAATAGTTTTCCCCCCCTGTTCTGTGGGTTAGGGAAGAACGTAGGCAAATGAATAGCTTGGTTCAAGGATACCCTGGATACCACCTTTGGCATAAAAGTAGGATTGGTTCTCAGAGACACTCTATCCTGGTGAAAAATAAGGAAAGGCTGCACTGCCATTAGGGCCTGTAACTCAGATAATCTTCTTGCTGAAGTGCTTGCTAGAAGGAAAGCAGTTTTCCAAGATAAGAACTGTAAGTCTGCTGTTGCTGCTGGTTCAAAGGGGGTAGTGTTAATTTTTCCAGCACAAAGTTGAGATCCCATGTAGGCAGAGGAGGTTTCCTTGGAGGTTTTACATTTTTGATCCCTCTTAAAAATTGTCTGAGTAGAGGGTGAGAGAAGATAGGCGGATCCATGTTGTACTCTGCTGAAATTGCTGAAGCATGAATCTTAATGGAAGAATAGGACAGGCCATTGTGGAACAGTTCTGCTAAGTATTCTAGGATGTGTGCCAGGTTTGCCAGTGTGACATTTGTACCCTCTGATGCACTCCAAATGAATCTTTTCCATTTTGCTGAGTATGTTTTTCTTGTGGAGGGTCTGCGAGCCTCCAGGATAATGTCCTTGACCCTCCGAGATAAAACAGTTTGGTTTTGTTTTAAACAATTTTCCAGGCAGTTAGCTGCAGTGTTTTCAAGTTTGGATGCAGGATCTTGTAGTTGTTCTGCGTTAGAAGTAAAGTCCATAGGGGTAGAGGCCATGGGTTCGTCCAAGACATGCTTCAAAGTAGCGGATACCAATGCTGCCTTGGCCAGTCTGGAGCTATCAGAATCACCTTTGGCTGTTCCTCCCTTTTCTTCAGAAGAACTTTGTACATCAATGGGAGAGGTGGAAAAGCATACACTGTTAGGGCCTTCCAGCTGAAAGAGAGGGAGTCCACCCTCCAGGCTTGTGGGTGGTATACTCGAGCAGAATTTGTTCAGTTGGTGGTTGAGTGGGGAGGCGAACAGGTCTCTCTCTGGCATTCCCCATTTGTTTGTTATGGTTTTGAAGATGTGTGGATGCAGCATCCATTCGTGAGCATCCGTGGCAGTTCTGCTTAAGCTGTCTTCTAGTGAATTCTCTTTACCTGGTACGAATTTGGCCTGCAGTTGGATGTTGAGATTCAGGCCTAGGTTCCACAGCTCCATTGCCATCCGACATAGAGGGTAGGAATGCGTGCCTCCCTGTTTATGTACCACATGACTGTGGTATTGTCTATCCTTATTCATCAGATGTCCTTGCTGGAGGAATGATTTGAATGCCTCGATTGCATACTTCACTGCCAGCATCTCCTTTAGGTTTATGTGCAAATTCAGCTGGTCTTGAGACCATAGGCCTTGGATACACTTATCTTCCATGTGTGCTCCCCATCCTAAGTCTGAGGCGTCCGTGGTGATGGTCTGCCTTGGTTGTGGTTTGTTGAAAGGCAACCCTCTGTTGGTCTGGTAGGCCTGAGCCCACCACAGGAATTCCTTTTTCAGGCATGGAATGATTGGTATCATGGTTTCTAGATTGTGTCTGTGTTGAGACCATACATTCCTTAGGTACCATTGTAATTTACTCATATGCAGCCTGGCATGTGGGATCAAGATTATGCAGGATGCCATGTAACACAGGGCCTGCAGGACTTTCCTTGCAGTAAGCTGAGTTTGTCTTGTCAAAGCCATGAAGTAGACTGGGAGTTGTTCTTGTTTTTCTTCTGTGAGAAAAGCCATCGGAGTTAGTGTCCAGATCCGCACCCAAAAATGTTATCCTTTGGGATGGCACTAGTCTTGACTTCTGGATGTTGGACTGTGTATCCCAAGGCTTGTAACAGGTGTATGACATAGGCCAAATCCTTTATTAGTTTTGTCTTGTTGTCCGCTTGTATTAGGCAGTCGTCCAGGTATGGGTAGATTTGAATGCCCTGAAGCCTGCTATGTGCAATTACTGATGCCAGGCATTTCGTGAATACTCTGGGTGCAGTAGATAAGCCAAAGGGCAATGCTGAGAATTGATAATGCTCTGATCCTGCAAGAAATCTGAGGCGTCTTCTGCAATCTGGTCTTATAAGGACGTGCAGGTATGCCTCCTTGAGATCTAAAGTCACCAGCCAAGACTCCTTGCCCAACATGGGAAGAAGTTGCTGTAGGGTCAGCATTTTGAATTTTGGCACAATGAGATGTGTGTTTAGTGAGGACAAGTCGAGAATAGGCCTCCATTGGTTTTCTTTTCTTGGTACAAGGAATAGTCTGGAGTAAAATCCTTGGCCTTGTTCCATAGGTGGTACCCTTTCTATTGCTTTCATCTGAAGTAAACTGTTGATTTGCCTTAGAGCCTCTGGCTTCTGGTTTGGTGGAAGGTTTGGCATTCCGCTCTTTTTTGGTAAAGTGTGGAAGTGAAACCTGTATCCTTTTGTCTATTGTTTGCAATGTCCATTTGTCTTTTGTAATGCAATGCCAATTTTGAGAATAAAGCCAACTTTCTGCCCAAGGGTGCTTCCACTTGTTCCCTGGTAGGCGGAATCAGAGCCAAGTCATTGTGTCTGTCCTGTGGAAGTGGTTGTAGTTGTAGCTGTGGCAGTACTCCTGTGGTTGGCAGGTTGCCACTGACGACCCCTGTAGGCACCCTTTGATTGACCTCTGGCTCTTGGGCGTCTGTTCCTGCCCCTCTGTGTTCTGGAGGTGTCTGGAAAGGACCAATTCTTTGAAGGCCAGTTTCTGCTGAACCTCGGAGGTTGGATCTGCAGAAAATCCTTTACTGTTGCACAGATTTTGCTTTTTCTTCCACTTTCTTTAGAATCTCCTGTGCAGGGGAGCCAAATAAACTTTGTTTCTCCATTGGAGCATCTAGGAGTTTAGCCTTGACATGGTCTGGCAAGGATTGCTCTTTTAGCCAGGCATGCCTGCGAATTACTGCTCCAGTCATAGCTGATCTAAATGAAGCCTCCAGTGCATCATAGCCACATTTTAAGAAATGATTACTGACCTGCTGAGAGTTGTGTACCAAATCCTGAAGGGACTTACGGTCCAAAGGTTCAGGAGAAGAAAGCTTTTTATTCAGCTGATCTAACAAATATTCCTGGTACTGTATCATATGGAATTGACAGTTTAAAGCCCTGGCAGAAAGAGTAGCAGATGTGTAAACCTTTTCTCCCCATCTCTCTAATGCTCTTGACTCCCTTTCTGAGGGTAGGGGGTTTTTGGCAGTGGCAGCTGCAACACCTTTTGGGCCCTGAGAAATAGTTTCTGGGTCTGCAGCATGGGCTTTATATAAATGAAAGTGAGAATCCGGGACCCTGTAATATCTGTCAGGTTTGGCCGGGGGAAGAGAATCAGGGGCAGAACTGACATCATTATATGCATCATCAACTACTGTTAGCACAGGTGGTATGGCTAAAGGCTTATGCTGTGGCAAGTGTAAAAAGGTCCCAAGTCTTTTTCTAGAATCAGAGAAATCCTGACCCTGCCATTGAAAGTGTTCCCTCATTGAGTGTAGTCTCCCCAAAGGAAAATTCTTCTGGAGGGGAGGCAGAGGGAATAGAGTCTTCTGCATCTGAATCCTCATATGGTGAGTATGGCCCTTCCTGATGGTCTGATAAATCAGATCCATCCGAGGAGTAATCAGAGGAGAGAGGCTCAGGGGGTTCAGTCCTAGGCCTTTTGTCAAGAGGAGGTTGAGAGGCCCTGTCTGGGTGAGGTTGGGAACCCCTAATCAGAGATGTAAGGTCCTCAGCAAGACTGAGAATCTGAGAACTTGAGGAAGATCTCAGAGGAAGATTTTGCAGGTAAAGCCTTTGAAATTTTAGCTGCTTTAGCCCTGGAGAAGGCCTTAATAGACATAGAAGCAGGGGGCCTAGCTGCCCCACGTGCAGGAGTAGAAATGTCCAAAGGGATGGTGTCGGACAATTCTTGCGCGCTTGCTTCTTCGGTAGGGATTTCTGTAGCCGACTCAGCCGGGGCCTCTCTGGCCTCGGTTGTCGGAGGAATGATTTCGGCAGAAGTACGAACAGAGGACTCTGTTTCAGCCAAAACAGACACTCGCGGTAGGCCTAACCGTTGGTGTCGGTCCTTATCCTTGCGTTTTTTGGCTAAATGTGTAGTCGGAGTCTCCGACAGCATTTTATATGCAAAAGTGGATCAAAAAACTCTTCTGCAAACTCCGACCGATGTCTAAGAGTCGGTCGGTTGAAGGAGGCACAGGCTAAACAAGCTGATACGTCGTGGTCTGGGCCTAAGCAAGGAAGGCAGTAAGAATGGAAATCCTTATGAAGTATTTGTTTCCCACAAGTTAAACAATTATTTACTTTGTCTGACATCGGCTGAGGCAAGAAAGAGTCCCCAATGGGGTACTTAGCTTTAGAAGTCTTCGGTAGCTGAAATCTCTGGATCAGATCGACCGGCACTTGCGAACAGCTTCTGCTTCGGGCACCGCGCGGCAAGACAGACTGAGGAAAATGGCGTCGGCTGGTGCCTTTCCCCATCAGAGCTTCTGGGGTATAAAGTGCGACATCAGCCGAAGCCAGACCCAGACTTTGGAATCCGGCCGACCGTAGGGCTGCCTGAGGCAGGACAACCCATATGTTATGACTGCAGATGCATCCTTGAAGGACATCACCGGTTTCTGAGGGAAATTCTATAACAGACTCAGAAGAGGCCTCCGGGGCTGAGGTTGTCGGTTATGCGGTTTCGACGGTCGGAAGTACCAAGGACTCTGTTTCAGCCGAGACCGAGACACTCGCGGTAGGCCTAGGTGTGGTTTCAGCCAAAACCACGGTCCGCGTGTGCCGGTCCTTGTTCTTCCGTTTTTTGGTTAAATGAGAAGTCTGAGTCTCCGACGGCATATTGTAACAGAAACTAGCCCCAAAAAATTCCTCTGCAAACTCCGCCCGGCGCCCAAGAGTGCGTCGATTGAAGGAAGCACAGGCTGTACAGGCCGAGACATCGTGGTCTGGGCCTAGGCAGGGGAGGCAGTAAGAGTGGAAATCCTTATGAGGTATTTGTTTCCCACAAGTTAAGCAATTAACTTTAAGCGTTTGATCTGACATCGGCTGAGGCAAGAAAGAGTCCCCAACGGGGTACTTGGCTTTTGAAGTCTTCGGTAGCTGAAGTTGCAGGAGCTGGCCAACCGGCTCTTGCTAACTGCTTTTGCTTCGGGCACCACGCAGCAAGAAAGACTGAGGAAGATGGTGTCGGCTGATGCTTTTATACCCCAGGCGCTCTGTCGGGGAAAGGGTGACATCAGCAGATGCCGGACCCAGACTTTGGAATCCGGCCGACCGAAGGGCTGCCTGAGGCAGGGCAACCCATATGTAAGGACTGCAGATGCATCCTTGAAGGACATCTCCTGGAGTCACTATGCTTGTTCATGAGACCAACTGGTCTACAGCAAGTACATTCCATCTGCTTATCAAGCCTAGGAACGTACTCCTGTAACATCCACTCATAAGGATCTAAGCAGTACGTACGCTATTGCATACTGTACTGAAGGGATATACAGGATATACACAGCCATCAGGGAAACCCCCATTTGTGTAATCTCCAAGGTAAGCATGGCCAGCCAGCAGAATAAAATAAGAGCAAATTTCATCCATGCCTGCGCCTGCTCATGTACCACACAAATGCAATGCAGTCTCATTTCCAACAATCTTTCCTTCATAGCAAGGAGAACAGCTTTTGGGGCCAATAAGAGTGTCATTATTTCCTTGACATACTATGCTTCTTCCTCCCCCCCCCACGTGTCTCTTGTACATAAGAATCTTCAATGGAGTTCCTCATGCTATGCATCAGAAATTTAACGCTCACTGCTGTTAGTAGGGGACCAGAAGAGCATCTATCCGTTCAAGGCACACTGCTGGGTCCATTACAAGATCTCTTTTTCTATGCATTGCAGCAGAGTAATTTTAGCCTTCTGCTACTGTACATGTTGAAGACGTGTTCCAGATACCACTGTAGTTTGCTTCACATGCAGGCATGCTAATGTGACAAAGTTCATGCTGCCATGTATCCCAGACATCTGATATTCCAAGGCTGCAACCGCTTTCTGGGTTCAACTGCTGAAGTGGTCCACATTACCAGCTTCTCTTTATTGGGAAAAGCTTTGCACTAACAGGTGCCCAGACAATCACAAGAAAAATCACTTTTGATGGTGAATCAGAGAATTTCTCCCTGATGACACAGTACTAGGTCCCTGATGCAATTTAGGGTGAAACTGCTAATATTTGGGGCACAATGGGAGGACTCCAGTACGATAAGTGAATCTGAATGCCAGTTGTCCTGCAGAAATTTATCATTGGAGCCAGACATTTTGCAAATACTGTGTGTGCATTGCACAAGTCAAAGGGCAATAAACGCCTGTTGTATTCTCCCTTTGATGCAAATCTTTGTAGCTTGTGTGACAGTCTAGAGGGTTAGCATGAAGGGCACTTGAGAAAGGAGTGGCAGACATCCTTGCAGGATGACCATCTTGAAGTTGGGCACCTTTATTTCACTTGTTTAGTAAGTGTCCAGAATAAGCCTTCAAGTTCCCTGTTTTTATGCGAGAAACAGCTTTTAGTAAAACCTCCTGGCTTTCCTCCCCTGGGGTACTACCACGCAGATGCTGTCCAACACCACATCTGGATTACACAAACAAGTTTGTCTACTACTAATAAAAGGAGTCCCTAATCCTACAAAAACATTCAGGCTTCCTAAGAGTACGGGTCTGATGCATTAACATCTTCAGGGTATTTATAATTGGAAGAACAGCTAGTGGTAAACCCATGAAGGTGCTGTACATCTGCGGGACTCTAGTACGCCTTAAAATACCAAATTTTAAAAAGTTTTCTTTACTCTATATGAAGGGCAACACCTAATGGAGATCCCTCAGGTGGGGAAGTGGAGGAGAGAATGCCTTCGGTGTCACAGAGTTAACATTCCATATGGATGGACAGCTGCACTTGCCATAGTTTATGAAAGTACAGTTTTGTACCTACCATAAATGTAGATGTCCGATAGGAATGCATCTGCAGTCCTTACAAATGGGTTGTCCTGTCGTCAGGCAGCCCTTCGGTCGGCCGGATTCCAAAGTCTGGGTCTGGCCTCGGCTGGTGTCGCACTTCACCCGACGTCATAGCTGCAGTTATTCGGGTATAAAGGCATCAGCCAACGCCATCTTCCTCAGTGTTTCTTGCCCCAGGTGCCCTCTTGGAAGGCTAAATTTGGATAAATGCCAATGATTCCAAATAGTAGAGAGCAAACACAAAAAATAAGCATGTATGTACATATATACAAACAAATACACCATACTAGATCCCCCCAAGCTAGCTGAAGGCTGGCAAATACCCTAGGAGTACCTCAGAGGGGAAGGTGGGTGGGTAAATCCTGACTGCAGATGCATTCCTATCGGACATCTACATTTATGGTAGGTACAAAACTGTACTATGTCCTTCAAGGATGCATCTGCAGTCCTTACAAATGGGTAGAATACCATAGCTAAGCAAAGGGAGGAGGAAAGAGTAGAGATTATGGTGTAGCTAGGATCCCTTGCAAAACAGCAGTGGCAAAACCTGCTCGGGATCTAGAGTATAAAGGTAAATTGTAATGCTTGGCAAATGTATGCACGGAGGTCCAAGTAGCAGCCTCTATAATGTCCTTGGTAGCCACTCCTCATAAGAAGGCTGTGGTAGTGGCTGTAGCCCTTGTGGAGTGAGGCCTGATGTTCTCTGGAGTTTTCTTTCCATGGTAGGAGTAACAAAATCTAATGCAATTTCCTATCCATTTGGAGATTGTCTGTTTTGAAATTGGTTTTCCTTCCTTTCCTGTGGCATATGCTACCAGAAGCTGGTCAGTTTTTCTATTGGACTTAGTCCTGTCCAGGTAGTAGCGTAACTGTCTGTGTACATCCAAGGTATGCAAAAGTCTTTCTCCCCTGTTTTGTGGGTTTGGAAAGAATGTAGGTAGGTGGATAGCCTGATTTAATAACACTCTGGATACCACCTTAGGCATAAATGTAGGATTTGTTCTCATGGACACTATCTTGATGGAAGATCAGGAAGGGTTGCACTGCCATTAATGCCTGTAGTTCAGAGACCCTTCTTGCTGAAGTTATTGCCAGCAGGAAAGCAGTCTTCCAGGATAAGTATTGTAATTCTGCTGTTGCTGCTGGCTCGAAAGGAGGAAGTGTCAATTTTTCTAGCACAAAGTTCAAGTCCCATGCTGGCAATGGTGGTTTCCTGGGAGGTTTTACATTTTTAATTCCTCTCAGAAACTGTCTGAGCAGGGGATGAGAGAAGACAGGAGGATCCAAGCTGTATTGTGCTGAAATAGCTGATGCATGTATCTTGATGGAAGAATAGGACAGGCCTGTGTGGAAGAGCTCTGCCAAGTACTCCAAGATGTTGGCCATGTTCACCAGAGTCACATCTTCTCCTTTTGCAGTACTCCAAATGAGATATCTTTTCCATTTTGCTGCATAATTATTTCTTGTTGAAGGTCTGCGAGCCTCCAGGATTATGTCTTTAACCCTTTGGGATAAATTTGGGTTAATTGCTGTTATGTAATGTTCCAGGCAGTTAGATGCAGAGTTTTCAGGTTTGGATGCAGGATGTTGTAGTTGTTCTGTGTTAACAGTAATGGGATCAGGGGTAGTGTCCATATTTGTTCCAGAGACATGCTCCTCAGCAGTGGGTACCAATGTTGTCTTGGCCAGTCTGGAGCTATCAGAATGATCCTTGGACGGTCCTCTTTGATCTTCAGAAGCACCTTGTGCATCAAAGGAAGTGGTGGAAATGCGTATGCTGTCAGGTTTTTCCAACTGAAAAATAGGGAGTCCACCTTCCAAGCAAGTGGGTGGTACGTCCTTGTGCAGAATTTCTTTAGCTGGTGATTGAATGGGGATGCAAACAAGTCTATTTGTGGTAATCCCCATTCCCTTGTGATGGCTTTGAAGATGTCCGGATGAAGCATCCATTCGTGGGCATCTGTGGTTGTTCTGCTTAATATGTCTGCTACAATGTTTTCTTTTCCCGGTACAAAAATTGCTTGTAACTGAATGTTGTAGCTCAGGGCCACATCCCATAGGTCCAGTGCCAGCCGGCATAGAGGATATGAATGGGTGCCTCCCTGGTTGTTAATGTACCACATAACTGTGGTGTTGTCTGTCCTTATCATCAACTGACCTTCTTGGAGAAATGGTCTGAATGACTGGATTGCCAATTTTACTGCCAGCATTTCCTTTAGATTTATGTGTAGGCGCAGCTGATCCTGAGCCCATAAGCCTTGTATGCACTTGCCCTGCATGTGTGCCCCCCAACAGAGGTCTGAGGCATCTGTTGTGATGGTTTGGCTTGGTTGGCTGTTGCAGAAGGGCAATCCTGTGTTTGATTGGCAGGCCTGAGCCCACCATAGGAACTCTTGTTTCAGGCATGGGATTATTGGGATTTTGGTTTCTAGGCTGTGCTTGTGTTGGGACCACAAATTCCTTAGGTACCACTGTAGCTTTCTCATATGCAGTCTGGCATGAGGGACCAGAATTATGCAGGATGCCATGAAGCCTAGAGCTTGCAGTACTTTTCTTGCAGTTAGGTGGTTCTGCTTTGTTAATGCCAAGAAGTAGAGAGGTAGTTGCTCTTTCTTTTCTGCAGTTAGGAATGCCATTTGTTTTGATGTGTCCAGCTCTGCACCCAGAAAGGTTATTCTTTGGGATGGAATCAGCCTTGACTTTTTTATATTGACTGTATATCCCAAGGCTTGCAGCAGGTAAATGACTCTTTGCAAGTCTTCTGCTAGCTTGCTTATGTTGTCCGCTTGAATCAGGCAGTCGCCCAGGTAGGGATAAATTTGGATTCCCTGAAGTCTGCAATGAGCAATTACTGATGCCAAGCATTTCGTGAACACTCTGGGCGCAGTAGATAAGCCAAAGGGCAATGCTGAAAATTGATAATGCTCTGATCCTGCAAGAAATCTGAGGTATCTTCTGCAAATTGGTCTTATGGGGACGTGCAGGTATGCCTCCTTGAGATCTAGAGTTACCAGCCAAGACTCCTTGCCCAGCATGGGAAGCTGCTGCTGTAGTGTCAGCATTTTGAATTTTGGAACAATAAGGAATGTGTTTAAAGCGGACAGGTCTAGAATGGGTCTCCATTTGTTTTCTTTTCTTGGTACCAGGAAGAGTCTGGAGTAAAATCCCTTTCCTTGCTCCATAGATGGTACCTTTTCCACAGCTCTCATTCTTAATAGCCGAGATATTTTTTTTAGAGCTTCTGTCCTTTGAGTAGGTGGTAGGTTTGGCATTCCTCTCTTCCCTGGTAGAGTATGGAAATGGAACCTGTAACCTTGGTCTATAGTTTGCAAAATCCATTTTTCCCTTGTGATGCAATGCCAGTTTTTTGAGAATAAGGTTAATTTTCCGCCTAAGGGTGCTTCTAGTTGTTCCCTGGTAGGCGGTGCCACTGTCAAGTCACTGTGATTGAGTTGTTGTAGAGGTGGTGGCTGCGTCCGTGCCTCGCTGGTTGTTACCTGCCATTGGCGTCCCCTGTAGGCACCCCTGGATTGGTTTCTGCCTCTTGAACGCCTATTCCTGCCCCTCTGAGGCTTAGAGGAGTCCGGAAAGGACCAATTCTTGGAGGGCCAGTTCCTGCTAAACCTTGGAGGTTGAACCTGTAAGAAATCTTTCACCGCTTGTACAGATTTCGCCTTCTCTTCCATCTTTTTAGCACCTGCTGAGCAGGGGAACCAAATAAATTGACCTTGTCCATGGGTGCATCCAAAAGCTTTGATTTGACATGGTCTGGTAATGCCTGTTCTTTCAACCATGCATGTCTCCTGATAACTGTGCCAGTCATGGCTGATCTAAAGGAAGCCTCCAGTGCATCATAGCCACATTTTAAAGAATGGTTACTAACCTGCTGTATGTTATGTACCATTTCCTGAACATATTTTTATCTAAAGATTCCTCAGAGGAAAGCTTTTTAGTTAACTGGTCAAGCATAAACTCTTGATATTGAATCATATGAAATTGGCAGTTTAAAGCCCTAGCTGACAAGGTAGCAGAAGTGTAAACTTTTTTACCCCATCTCTCTAAGGACCTGGATTCCCTTTCAGAGGGAGGGGTTTTAGTAGAAGTAGCAGCTACAGCTTTAGGGCCCTGGGCAATGGTCTCTGGATCTGCAAAAGGAGCCTTGTATAAATGGTGATGAGTGTCCGGGACCCTGTAGAACCTATCGGGCTTAGCAGGTGCCGGAAGTAATGAATCAGGAGCAGTGCAAGCATCATTAAATGCATCATCTACAACAGAAAGAACTGGAGGTATAGCTAAAGGCCTATGTTGTGGCAAATGTAGAAAGGTTCTAAGCCTTTTCTGGAGTCTGAGAAATCTTGGCCCTGCCACTGAAATTGTTCCCTCATAGCATGCAAGGTTTCCCCAAAGGAAAATTCCTCAGGTGGAGAGGCTGAAGGAATGGACTCTTCAGCATCAGAGTCTTCGTAAGGAGAATAAGAAGCCTCAGGAAGGTCTGTATGATCTGATTCATCAGAGGAACCATCAGTGGATACTGGTTCAGGGGGCTCTGCTCTAGGTCTCTTTTCTGGAGGTGGGAGAGAGGACCTGTCTGGATGAGGCTGGGATCCACGAATTAAGGAAATTAAATCCTCAGCCAAAGATAGCATATGAGAGCTAGTGCTGGGCCTGTGTGAGGGGGGTTTGGCAGGCACAGTTTTGGAAGCTTTGGCTGCTTTAGCCCTGGCAAAGGCCTCGATAGACATGGCTGCAGGAGGCCTAGCAGCTCCACGTGCAGGGGTTGAAATATCCAGGGGGATTGTGTCTGATAATTCCTGAGAATCCGCAACAGAAGGCTGGATTTCAGAAGTAGATTCTACCAGGTTAGAGGCCTCGGTAGAAGGCATGGTTTCGGCTGGAGAAAGAACCGCTTGCTCGGTTTCGGCCGAAACAGAGACACTCGCGGTTTGCTTAATCGCGGTTTCGGCAGAGACCGCGGACCGCGAGTGTCGGTCCTTTTCTTTTCGTTTTTTGGAAATTTGCGTAGTCGGAGGATCCGACTGCATAATATAGGCAAAATCAGAGCCGAAAATTTGTTCAGCAAACTCCGACCGACATCTAAGCGTCCATCGGTTAAAAGAAGCGCAGGCTAGACAAGCTGCTACGTCGTGGTCTGGGCCTATACAATGTATACAGTAGGAGAGGAAATCTTTATGAGGTATTTGTTTCCCACAAGATAAACAGTTATTCACTTTCTCTGACATCGGCTGAGGCAAGAAAGAGTCCCCAACGGGGTACTTAGCTTTTTAGAAGTCTTCGAAGTAGTATTCGGTAGTAGTAATCTCTGGATCTGACCGACCGGCACTTGCGAACAGCTTCTGCTTCGGGCGCCACGCGGCAAGAAAGACTGAGGAAGATGGCGTCGGCTGATGCCTTTATACCCGAATAACTGCAGCTATGACGTCTGGTGAAGTGCGACACCAGCCGAGGCCAGACCCAGACTTTGGAATCCGGCCGACCGAAGGGCTGCCTGACGACAGGACAACCCATTTGTAAGGACTGCAGATGCATCCTTGAAGGACATCTGGTGTACATCAGTAGACATGATCCAATAACACAAAAAACTGAACACCAGAAAACACACGATTCGGAACTCAGTGGAAAAAGATTGCAAAAATCTTTTCTAGTACCTAGGCTAAATGCCTTCAATGAATCATTGAAGGCATTGAGCTGAGGTACTAGAAGCGTTAATAAAAGATTTCTGCAGTCTTTCCACAGAGTTCCGAATAGTGTGTTTTCTGGTATACATCAGTAGAGTCAGACTCCTCTAACACTTCTCTTCAATGAAGATGCTCTGTACACCAAATGCGTTT
This sequence comes from Protopterus annectens, assembly GCF_019279795.1. Classification (NCBI taxonomy): domain Eukaryota; kingdom Metazoa; phylum Chordata; order Ceratodontiformes; family Protopteridae; genus Protopterus; species Protopterus annectens. Next base: position 403,341,237 of record NC_056738.1, read on the forward strand.
CCAGCTCAGCATCCTGAATCTAAGGGACACAAAACCTACTAGATGGACCAAAGAATCTAAAGCAGCAGCCAGGGAAATAGACTAAGTCAAAGCATTGTCTACGCCAAAGCAAGCTGGGTTGCACCTTTTAAATTTAGATGTCTTGTGCTTCCCACAAGTAACAGCTGCCTTCGTGGATTGGATCACATGTAGGACAGACTTCAATGTAGTCATTTGGAAATCTGTGAACGAAACTGAGGATCCTGCATTTCCCTTGAAAAATCACAATGTACACCTCTACAAGTACAGGGTCTTTGCCTGTTCAAGGCCAGTCCAAAATACAGCCATCCTAAACCCCTTTTCCCATTTTTGCACATGGGGGTCGAGGTGTCATGTCAGCAGTGAATCTATAGCCAATGTTTACAATACCAGGTGGCTAGCCCTGCCGCGGTAGTTCATCTGTACCACTCACTCGCATGCACACACAAACGCTCCTATGGCCAACTTAATGTGTCCAATCCACCTGCTGTAGGTTTGGAGTGCGGGAGGAAACCGAAGCACCCAGAGGAAACCCACGTGACTGCAAGGATGACATGCAGACTACACACAGAAGGCACCCCAGTAGAGAATTGAACTGAAGAACTTGTTGCTGTGAGGCAATAACACTAAGTGCTGCATCACCATGACCATCTATCAATGACATGCCAGAAAGCAAATGTATGGGTGCCTGCAAAGCAGCTGAGCCAGAAACCTTGGCCAAAGAAGGCTCCATGGTCAGAGGCTACAAAAGCACCACAACTCATGTAGATCCCTTAAATTAGGCCTTTAACACGAGCCATTTACATCCTCTGTTTCTTACCCCCTCTCCCTTCTCAACATACTTAAGACTCCTCCCAGAAGTCTTGGGTGACTCCATGCTGGTCCAAAACCAGGCATGTGCCTCTTTTCTTGAAGCAAACTTCCAAATTTCTGACCATCCCAGATTATCCTCCGGGCGAACATACCATGTGGGCAGGAGTGCAAGTCATGGTCTAGACCAAGGCAAAATAGACTATGGAAATCTTTTTGTCTCTTCAGTTTTTCACACACACAGTTGTTGACAATACCTCTCAGCTGTCCAAATTTTAGCAGAAAGTCCAGATTTGTGGCCTGTTCCTCGTAAAATTTGTGATATTTTGCGCAATCAGAGTACTGAAGTCACGAAACAATGATTCATTTGAGTTTTAGACTTCATATCCTTCAAAATATGCATGCAAACACAATTCTAGTAACTAAGTTGCCAAGAGTAATATTTAAAATCTGTCCGTATTTTTGGTAGTCCCCCCGCATTATTTTTGGCTTTGTATAAATTTCTTATGCCAATAGGTTGAGAGCTACGTTTCTGACCCATAGTAAATCCTTCAGAACTAATTTCTGAATCGTAGACAAGCTATATTAATACTCAAACAGTAAGACAAGGAAAATAGCCTACATTGGGTACTTAATCTGACTCCCTGAAGGAAGATTGACTTATGGGCTACATGTTGCAGCAAGCATACACAGCAACATTAAATGAACAAAGATCTGAAGAGGACATTCACCAATGTACCCTTTACATCACCGACATGCTCATGTCTACTTGGTAGGGCTTCAGGCGAGGCAATGCAGGACAGAGCTCTGGAAGATGGTTTGGCTCTGGGCTATCTACAGGTAGTTGATTTCTAGAAGTGAAATAGTCAGTTGTGAATACTATGAACATTCTAAAATAAAAGCCTCAACTTTTGGTCTGGTGGAACTTCATGGAAGGCTTTTCTATGGTTTACCACAGCACTCATCTGAGTTGAGAGAGGGTAATGAGTGGGACAGTGGAAAGGAACGGCAGCCTCTGGATACTGCTGTCCCAATCCAAATGTCTTGGCCATAAGGTTAACACTACACAAATCAGTCTGCAGACTATTGTTTGTCTTGCCAATTACTAGACAGTGACTAAAGGGGAGACTCAAATCATGTACATTGTCTACAAGGTAAGCACCTTAATCACTAAACCAACCCCTAAAACAGCCATGCATTCAAGTGGAGGAGCAGACAGTGGCTGCCTCCACACAGGGATAGCCAGACAGTCTTATGGATCAGACTGCAACTTACAAGATAGTGAACCATGCATCATTTCTACTGCTGACAGATCCTGCCTCAGTTCCAGCAAGTGTCCTGGAAATTACCTTAATGCTGGTTCCTCCCAGATATCTGGCTATTCTACTGCTAATAGTCATGCTGAAATAAAGGTTGATGCGAGATGCCTGTGTATTCTCTACAGAACATGGGCTGTGAAGTCAGAAAACATCAGTGGTGAAGATTTTGTCCTATATTTCCAGTCTCCATTCAACTTTAACTGATGGCTAGACAGCAAACTCCTCAACTGTGGTATTAAGAAAAGTTGCCTTGATGTCTTAAATTTTAGACGTAACCTGTGTGAAATGGTCATTTGTTAGATGCAACCAGTGTGAAATGTCAATGGCTGTAACAAGTGCCTACTGCTCTTGCTGCACCATCTGCAGAACTGAGTCACATGGTGAGGCTTGCAACAAATGCTATGCCTGCCATTTCAGAACGCAACTTACACCACAGGCCTCCATAAGGCAAACCTTTCAGCAGCGGGCTCATTTTTATCAGCTAGTTCTCACTGGTAAAACATGAAACTAAAGTAAATATAGAGAATATGTATGTGCTTCCCATACCTGTCTATGGCTTTATTTTTTTTTTATCCACAGGATGCACACCAGGACTCCATGAACAGCCTTTTCAAGGGCTCAACTACAATGATGGAATACAGCTTGGGAGTCTGTCCAGCAGATCGTTTGCACCTACTCATAACTGGTACTACAATATCAGGATTTTCCCAACACTGTCCTATCAAAATGCATACAAGTTTTTCTAACTGAGGGGCCACTCAGTAAGACTGATGTATATAAAGCCCCCTTTAAGATCTTCAATGAAAAGTTAGTGGGGTCTGCATGCTGCACTTTGCCTTACCAATTCTAAAACCTCCCGAGATTTGTTTTCATTCAGTGTGGGGCCAGTGGATGATGGGAAATCAAAGCCCACTCTCCCTCAAAAGCTACAGAGGTGACTACCAAGGGGAGGCCAAGTGCCACTTCTTCCACATATGCTTAACACAAAGTCTTGACAGATAAGCCTACAATGTACCAGACATCCAACAATCCTTAGGTAACTTCCATTCCCCTGTGCACAGAAAAATGATGGCTGGGTAAATAACTAAAGGGCGCTCTCTCAAACGCACAAGTGCAGATGACGGCAAATATTGGTCTGGACGCTGACAGATCCTTGAGGCTGAAAAGGCTGCCCCCAGCTACCAAAGCCAGAAAACAGTCAGGAGTAATGTCAAGACCAAAGGTATCAGTCCTATGATCAACCCAGACAAGACCAATGCACAAAGTCTGAGCTAGATGTTCAGTGCGTCAACTCTAGAAAGTCCATCGCAGTGCCATTAGTAATAGTTAATGGCTCAGCACTGAAAGCAAGGCACAAGGCTAAAATTCTTCTACAGACTCTGGTTTTGTAGCTTGCGTTCAATCTATACGCGCAACAAAGATGAAAAAATGCTGCCCTAAGGCCAAGACCACAGCCATCAAAGTAAACTCCAGCACCTACAGGCTGAAATCTGGTCTTGCTGGGTCAGGCAGCTGCATAAGGACCAATAAACAATAGGTGTGTACAATCTTACCATATATCAACAGTTCTCTCTCTTCTCTGGTTCAGTATTCATAACCTGAGGGAGTTACCTGCCACAAGTTATCAGACATCGGCCAGTATACAAAAGACTTCACTACTGCAGGGTGGCGCATGGTACATTGCTCATAGGCTGCAAATGGACATTGGCCATAACGTACGTGTGCAGCATCCTCAGGAATGCCAGCCTAAGGAATTACAGTAAGGATTATCCACGCAGCAAGGCCAGGGGGAAGAATGGAGGAATAGGAATACTGCAGAGAAGAGGACTTCTATCGCTATGGTAAGATTTTACAAAGTTATTTTATGTCCTATTCATCTGTTGCAGTACTCGTAACATGAAGAATACCAAAGCTCATGAAGTAAGGGAGAAGAGAAGCCAAGGAGCTTTCCGGGGAGTCCTGCAGCATGGCTCTGGCAAATCCTGCTCCAGATTTAGAAATTACATCTAATTTATACTGTTTGGTGAAGGTATGGACTAAGGTCCATGTAGCTGCTTCAAGAATTAAGTGTCCAATCCCTTGGAAAAGGGCCCCAGATGAGGCAACAGCCCTGGTGGAATGAGCCCTAACAGGGGAATGGAGAGTCTTACCATGGTGAGTGTTAGCAGAAAGAAATACTCTTGGATATCCAGAAGGAAAGTGACTGCTTGGACACTGCCTGCCCCAGAGCCCTGGGGTGTTAAAAAGCTGATTTGACTTTCGAACAGCCTTGGTTTTATCCAAATAAAATCCAAGTTGCCTGTGGACATCTAAAGTATGCAGGACCCCCCTCACTAGAGCTCTGGGAATAAGGGAAAAAGGTAAGTGTATGACTGATTTAGAGATAGGTCATTGATTACCTTAGGCATAAGTGAGGGGTACTGCACACAGGGAGACCCTTTGTGGAAGACGAGAAAGGGTGGAGATACCATAAGGGCCTGTAGCTCACTCCTAGCCTTAACTTCAGACAAGTAACAGTTTTCCACGAACAGTGCTGGAGAGAAACGGAAGCTGGCTAGAAGGGTGCAAGAGACCGCTATTCCAAAACAAAGTTAAGGTCCCACGGAGGCGGAACAGGTTTCCTGGGAGGCCAAATGTATAGGACACCTTTAAGAAACTGTTTTGCCTCAAATCTGCTAGCTAAGGGGGGGGGGGGTAGAGGCAGACAAGCAGATATGGCTGACATACGAGCTCTTACTGAAGAGCTTAGCCAATTCAGTGCTGAGCAATTTTAACAGTCAAAACCAGGGCAATTTCCACTGTTAATGGGTCCTGATTTTTATTCAGACACCAGATTGAAAACCACTTTGCTTGCTACGAAATATTTTATTTGGTTTTCTGTCCTTCTTAAAGACAGAACACATCCTTAAAGAGCAGGTGTCTGAAAGGGATCAGTACCCTAATACCCACAGAGTCAACTGAAGACTGTCACCAAGTGGGGTGATAAGGGTTCCTTTTGTCTTGTGGAAGGAGGTCCAATCTGCGAGGTAACTTGTGGTGAGTGACCTTAGCTAAATGCAGGAGGAGAGGGAACCGGTGCCGTCTTGGCCAAAAGGGAGTCACAAGGAAAATTTCTGGTTTGTCCTGCTGAACTTTGTACAGGACTTTTGGTATGAGGGGAAGGCGAGGGAATGCATACAGAAACATCCCCTTCCAAGAGAAAGGGTGTCCACTGATGGGGCTCTCTGGCCCACACAACTGTTGTAGTCGTCTGTTCATGGGGGAAGCAAAAAATGTCTTAGGAATACCACACTGGTGGACAAAGTCTGAAACATCCCTTTGGAGCATCTATTCATTGGATGGTGTTTGGGATATGTTCAGGTAATCTGCCATACAATTTTGAGACAATGGGATGTACACAGCCTGAAGAGTTACCTGGAATTTTACTGCCAGCTCCCAAGCCTGAACAGCCAGTCTACATAATAGACAGAATTTGGTCCATCCCCCCATGTTTGTTCACATACCAGGACTGACATTGTCTGAACAGCTTCACAGGTCCTGGCTGGAATAAGGGGTAGAAAGTTTGCATGGTCAATAGCAGTGCCTTCATCTCCCTTAAACTGATGTGTTCTTTCAACTGAGGGGGAGACCAGATCCCTAGTACTTTCAGGTGGTAGAAGGTTGCTCCCCAAACCTACATCTGAGGTGTCTGCTCAGATCTACTGACAAGGAGCAGAAGGGTGTTAGGGTAGTCCCTGGGTTGAGTGACAATGCTTCTATCATTGTAGTTCCCTCTTCAGACAGTGGACAAGGGGAATGCAAAATTCTAAGGGGTACTGGTGTTGCATCCAAACTGATTTTAGATAGCACTGTCATTTTCTCATGTGGAGTTTGGCTAAGGGGAGCATGGGAAAGGTGGATGCCATGAGGCCCAAGACCCTGAGGAATTCTAGCTGTAAGGTGGTAAAACAGAACGTTTTGGAAGTAAGAGACCATCCTGTATCTTTTGTGGGGGAAAAGACCCTCGTAAGATCTGTTTGTACCCTGCACCCCAGGAAAATTTGATCCTGTGAAAGGGTAAGAACAGATCTTAAGTTTATGCTAAACCCCAGATTTTGTGGAAGATTGATAGTAAAGGCAATACTTCGTTAAAACTCCTCTGTGGAGAAAGCTAGAAGGTCGTCCAGACACGGAAAGGTGCATTCCCTGGAGTCTACCACTGGACAAGCACAGGAGCAAGGTATTTGGTGAAGACCCTGGGTGCGATAGAAAGCCCAAAAGGCTAGGCACAGAACTGAAAATGCCATAATGACACAAAGCATAAAACATTTCCTGTAGTTGGTATGGATGGACTGTGCAGATATGCATCTTTGATAGCCAGGGTAATCATGAAGGCTTGATGCAGAATGACTCGGAACAGAGTCTGGAAGCTCAGCATGTGGAAAGTGTGTACTCTTAGGAAGGTACGGAGATGAGACAGGCCAAGGATGGGTCTCCATGGTACTTCCATGAGAAACAGAAAACTTAGAAAAATCCTTTGCCTATTTGTATTTTTTTTTTTTTTTGGGGGCACTGAACAGTTTCTTGGTTCAATTCTAACAACTTCAGGGGAAAAAGGCAAATTGTTCCCTAGGAGGTTAAGGGATGCCCCTGAAGGAGGGTACTTGATCCCACATCATGAAGTACCCTTTTTGAACTGAAAAGGACCCAGGCATCTTGAGTTATACCTTCCCAGGCTGGTAAGATACGGGTAGACGCTGAGAAAGTAGCATGTAGGTGGGAGAGGTAAAAGCAGTCAAAGGGAGGATGGCTGATCTGTAAAGGGCTGCCAGTGGGGCCCTAGGCTGTTGTGGTCTCCCATCACTCATGTTCTGGGTTGTGTATAATGGCAATATCTCTGTAGAACTTTGGTACTGGGTGAAACAAAATCTCTTGGTTCCCGCAGTTCCTTACCCTCTTCCTGTAATGATTTGAAAAGGTTAGCAGTTGCAGGTCCAAACAAGGCATCATCTAGAGGAGCATCCACAAGTTTGGCTTTTATGTCCTCTGGTAAGGGCTGAAGTCTTGGCCAACAAAGTCTTACTGCTGATAAAGAGGCAGCTGCTCTGGAAGAAGTCTCTGCAGCATCATAGCTGCATTTTATGTAGTAAAGAAAAACAACCAAGCAAAGTAGCCAAGGTTTTACTTCTGAGTCAGGTAAACCTGCAATTACCTGTGAAAGTTGGGACACGCGTTCTAAAGCAAATCTGGTCATGTGTTTGGTAATTTATGGCCCTGAATGCTGAAAGTGGCAGATATGTATATATATTTTGCCTACTCTATCTAGGATCCTGCTATACTTATCAGATGGTAAGAGGGTAGTGGAGGCCAGCAATTTTGATGGCTTATCAGATGCCACAAAAATTGCAGAAAGATCTGCAGTAGGGCATCTGAAGAGAAACTTCTGGGACCTTGAAGTGATCGGGCTTTTTGGGGGCACATGGCTAGGAATCTGGTGCCTGTGAAGCTGAGGCAAAAGCATCAAGAAAGGCGGGCACAGCAGGCAGGATCGCTGACTGGCTAAGCGAGTCCACCGGTTATAAAAGTCATAGTATTTTTTTTTGTACTTCAGACACGTGGGTGCTCTCTCATTTAGTTGTCTCTCATCTTAGCTAGGGTCTCTCCAAAGGACAGGTCTTCCATTGGAGAGTCTGTGCCATTTGATTCCTCTTCAGGGATGGTATAACCTGGGGGGAAGGGATCAGAGAAGAGAAAGTCACGGATTCATCCCCTGAAGATGAGTCTTCCTTAGACTTATCCACTTCCCTAGTTCGTTTCAAGTGGGGGGGGGGCTGTAAAACCAAGAGAAGGCCTAAGTGACATAGGGGCATTGAAAAGGTCCTGAGTGAATTGCTGCCAAACCACTAACAGGTTCTTTTGGTGGAGACATGCCCCCCCCCCCCCCATATAGGTCTGCTTTATATATGTAGGAGGGCCTGACGTTGGCCTACATTCGCTCAAGTCGGAATCTACCGCTTCCCTAACAAGTACCTGTGGAATTCCCTTAGGGCCTTCCATGATCACAAGCCATGGTTCCCGGACATCTGACACAGATGCCTGCTCGGCCTCTGTGGATGTGCTAATGCTCAAATCCAAGGTGGTCTGGATGCCAGGCTCTGCCTGCAAATTTCAGCTGTGAACCAGGCATGTCTCCAGGCTGTCCTCAAGAGGAACATCAGTATCCAGAGGAGCAGCAAAAGGTTGAGGCCTTTGCATTTTGGCCTTCTGATTCAAAGAAAACTCAGCTTGGGGTCCTGGGACCCCTCCATAGCATTTTTTGCCAACAGCTTAAGTGCTGATTCTCAAGGTAGACAGCTAGGGAGGATAATGTACATCTTAAAATCTCGAACAAAATGCCTAACAGAGCAGTTTTTGTGGTCGTGGTTTGGACCTAGGCAGAAAAGGCACTGGAGGTGGCTACCCTTGTGTGGAATTTGTCATCCACATTGGCACTTAACCTCTTGGATGACATGAACCCTAACCAGAAAAAGTAGCAAAAGTCAAATTCCACAACAGGGCACTTATCTGAATTTAGAAGACTCACAAACAATGGAGTCAGACCATATGTTGTAATCTGGCAGCACATAAGCTCGGAGGATGATGTGCACATATATCACTTCAGGCAGACGTCTGATCGCAGCCTACGTGCGATGTACCACTCGTCCTACAGCAGTGAAGTCTTTTGTATACTGGCCACGTCAAGTTGCCTACTGCTGGGAACTCCCTCATGTTATGAATGCTGAAACAAATGGATAGGACATCTGCTTGCTCTTGCTGCAAAGCTTAATGAGAAAAAGCCCATCAACATGGAACCAGTGGGGAACAGGCAAGGTAATTTTTCTCTAGACTTAGGTTACTATGAAACGATAGAGGCATTTATCAAACGGCAAGAATAGGACTCCTACATGGATGAAAGCCTGGAAAGATCCAAGTTTCAGTCAATTCTGATTTAACAAGACACTTTTCCCCAAGACAGACTGTTTTCAGTATCAGACTTCAGAAAGTGAATGAACTTAAGTCTCGTCTGTCCATATCATACGGCCCTATCAGGAAATCAGAATTTTCTTTACCAAACAAACCTGGGCAGACAGAGAAAGGCATTTTGGCCATGGGTTGCTCCCTAGAGTCCCACCAACATCAACCTAGAGACAAAACCCATGGTCCTATCAGGAGTAAAAGCAAAACTTGATCTAAACAGTATTGGTTTACTTTTCCTGTTAATGGTATCTCCAAGTGCAAGCTCCGCTGGGAGGTGATTCAGAAGACTCTGCCATCTGTCTATCACAACCCAGGGAAAAAACTGGGAGAAACAATCCAGCCCTTCACTCTTGCTTTCCTGGGAGTCATCTACCTGAGCAGGAAAAGTGGTTCTTCAATGTTTGGAGCCCCATCTGCTAGGAGGATGAATGCTCAGTTCTTGGCTGTAGGACCTGTGTATCTTTCAGTAAACACTAGGTCAAGGCAATCCACCTTCTGGTGAACCCTGCTGAATGAAGGGAGGGGGATCAGAAGACAACCAACATGACATCCAACAACCAGCCAGCCATCAGGTGGTATAAAATATGGTTTACTTTTGGGATCCTTTTACAGGACAAAACATTTGGAAATCTTATTTCCATACTTCTACTTCATGGTCCAAGGCATCTTCTAGAAAATAGTGGAAGCCCTTTTCTGAGACAAGACAGACTTCTGCTATGCACACTAGTGTCTGAGTGTCTGCAGAAGTCTAGCTTCTGTGTCAGTCCAGGTGGATGTGTCAGCGTCTACAGGTATGATGGCCTACAAAGAAAGATAAGAATGCAGATGAAATGTTCATTCTGCGAGAGACTGTGAAAGCACCTTAAAATCATCATCCCTGGAAAACCCTGGGATACTAGATGACTAGGTCATGCCCTGCTTGTCCCATCTTCTCCTTACATTTTCTTTTGTGAAAGACAAAGGAAGGAAAAAAAATGCAAATGCAAATACATGCATAGGGCTGCAGCCTCTACCAATCGACAGTGAAGGCGGAAGTGTAAAGGTATTTTTTTTTTTTTTTTTAAAAGATCTTCCAATAGAGCACTACTGCAATTGTCTACTACTGGGAATTAAAACCAAACACGAAGCTTGCTAGGAAATCCAAATGAAGGTCAGAAACTCAAATATAACACTTTATTCAAAGCGAACACAAGGTCAGCAAGATCACAAGCTCAGAATTCTAACGCCCCAAAATGAAATATGTTTTCGACCCCTGTAGCCAAGGTCTTCATCAGAAATTTTAAAATACATCCAATTAAGATGCTTTATATACATCTTCAAACAATTAAATGAATCAATTATCCAATAAAAAACAGTGTGGTTTTTAAAATGAAGTGAATTACAAAAATTTGTTCCATACGTTCGTACTACTGGGAATTAGCCAATAGGCATCAATGTACATCTTGCCCAGTTTCAAGGTCTCAGGATCCTTATAGCTGAGGAAGCTAATACAACACCAACTACAATAGTTCAAAGCCAAGTTAATCAAAAAGTACAAGGATTGGAAGCAGTCAAGTTCTCCTCCTCATCCCCAGGGGCTGAAAATGGTTATGTGAAAGGATAGAGTAGAGGGAATACTGAAGTTCCCCTGAATCACTAAACCAGAGCTGAGCAGACAGTTTAGTACCTGTAAAGGTAGAGGGAGGATTGCACAGGATAGAATACGCCACCTCAGCTGGACAGAATGTAGTTTGGAGACCAACAACAGAACAGGAAGGTGGGTGGGAGATGGTACTACAAGAATAATCTGCTTGAACACCCATTTTAAGTTACCTTCACAAATGTAAAATATTTATTAGATCACTGCTGCAACAATGCTGGGATGATTCACGAAGTTTTAACGGTAACAGAAATAGAGGCACTAGGGCACAGCCTCTGACCCGAGAAAAATGTTCAGCCTGTAGTGTTTAGAAAAGAAATTAAACCATGTCCAGGCTGCAGCCCCCAAATCAACTCAACTGCCCACATCTTTTAAGGATGCCACAGTGGTTGCAGTCCTTCTGGTATGATCACGAGCTTAGACTGGTTATCCCAAGGATTTTCCTTGGGATGAATAGCAAAACTGAATACAATGAAAAAACATTTAAAAAGGGTTCAGACACTGCTCCCCCTAATATTCACCAAAGAAAATGAGTTTAGTTTTTCTGACTACCATGGTTTGATGTATACAGTACCAGAGCTCCCTGTGAGCATACAGGATGAGGGATTCTTTCACCTTTTGTCTAAGGAAAAGGGAAGGATGGCTGGTGGGTGCACTACTAATTTTGGCAGGAGAGGTTGGTTCCAAGGCTCATGCAGTCCTTGTGAAGAGTAAGAAAGGTTTGCTGCACACTAAGACATGCAATTCAGTAACTCATTCATAGACCGCCACTAAGCTAATGAAACAGGGAGCCTTTCTAAGCCTAGTCAAGTCTTCCCTAAAGAATGACTTCTTGTACCTAAAATAGGACACTGATGGCCAGACATAAGCTACCTCGATCCATAAAGGACATGGGTGACAGGCAGAGTGCAAACTTCCTATTCCCCATCCACAGGTCTAGGTTGTGCTTAAATTGGGTAATAGACAAACTCGGCTTCACATAGATGGGAAGCCTGCTCCATAGGAGGAGCAGTATCTGGCACATGTCCATCCAGCACGTTCTCCAAGTCGCAGACAAAATTCAGGTTCCCAGATCTAGTATTTCTGGTACTGGACTTACAAATACATAGGGAAATTCATAAAAGTGAAGGGTCTGCAGATGCCTTGTAAGCTAGACGTGGATAACCCCCATAAGAGACTAAACAGAGGAAAAGGTATTCACAGCGCTCTATATAAAGCAGGTTTGTTTCACCACCTATTCTTTTTATAAGGAACCTGTGAGGTCGCTCTAGTAGCTGCATATGCCTGGTCAGGTACATACCAAAGGGAGCATTACTCTATGACTGGTCTTAAGAGCGGAGTACCATGATATTGACCTCTTTGGACCTAGACCCCATCCCTTACAAGTTTCTTAACATAAAAGGATTTTCTCACCACTGAGGTCACTTTGTGGTCAAAGGTAAGGCTACTACTGTGTACCTGTATACCCAGATCCCTGACCAGAGTCAACTCATAAGGGCATATTATCAACATGGTAATTAGCTGGGATGATTGAACTCCCAAAAAGTACAATTACGCATTTCTTAGCATAAAGTTAAGACCATGGCTTTGGCGCCATTTGTTAGTCAGACGGAACTTCTTGAAGAATGCTAGTGTCTGCAGGGTAGTTGATGGTAATCCCCCAGCTTGCAATCACCTGTAAACTTAGCTGTAAATCTTCACCATTGGCTTCCACTTCAGAGAAACGGATGTGGAAACAGAGCGGGCCCAAGCACCAAGCCCTACCCGATTACTAACTGGCCTCGCCTATCTTGGCCTTCTGGGTCCTGTCAATGAGCCATCTGGCTATTCAGCAGGTGACAAAAAGGGTTTATAGCTATATTAGTGAGCTTGCATTAATGCCACAGTGGGGTATTATATTAAAAGCCCTGACCAAGTTGAAGCAAGCTGTCTACACAGTATTACCTTCACCCATTTGGTGGCCTTCTCAAAGTTAACTAGATTTAATAGGCATTGCATTCTCAAAGCGGAACTGTGATGGAGCCAGCATTTCCAAGTTAACTATGTCCTCATTCATTATGTACATGACTATTTTTCCATGGTCTTGCATAGGAGGGTGGCAAGACGTACGAGCCTGCATTTACTCAGATCAGTGATAGGACCTCCTTTATGCAGGAGAAGGACTATAGCCATCTTCCATTCCTTGGGCAAAGAACATGACTGTAGGCTCCAGTTGAAAAAAGTGATTTGAGTGGACCAGAGGTCATGTTTCATGCTATTACACATCCCTGGATGTTACTTGTGCCCATCAATGCAATGTTTTTGGCCACAGAAAGTGCACTGATTACCCGTTTCCTAGTAATCGTTGATGGGATTGTAGTACGAGATATTTCCTTTGAACTACTGAGGAGTGCAGGCAGAAGTTTGAGCTGAACCTGCCAGACAAAAGGTTGGCAACGGCCTCTGGTTCACTGTGAATGATGCTATTTACGTTAAGTTCTGCGCATTATTGTGCATTATCTCCAGGTTACTGGGGTAGAAAGCCTTGTGGTTTTCCTTTGCTTGAGAAGCTATTTTTTCTTCAAATTTAGCCTCTGAAGTACTAAATAACCCTCTTAGCCGCTTGTTTAGATTGGTCGGGGGCTTTTTGTGTGTATGGCTTTGTTCCTTCCTAAACCTAGTCAGGATTTTTCTGCTTTGGTTGTATATAGTGTAAAAATCTTACTACATCCATAGATCTCCTCTTCCATGTTGGAATATTCAATTCCTCCTTCCTTACCCCCTGAAGAGCCTTGTTTTTTTTTAAACCCCTATCTGGATGGCATCCTTAGACTATTGTCCAACTGGGCAGTCAGCTCTAAGGGCTGCCCCTGTAGACGTCACATTTATGGCCCACGGTTTATGGCCCTGCGTGTGATGTCCCACACACCTTACAGCAACTAGGCTTAAGATTTGGTAGATGAGCCAGACATTCGGTTGCACTCAGATGGAAGATCCACCATGTCAGAATACCCCAACATGAGAACGGAAGGACATCCAATGCTGTCTTGGCCGCAACAGAGTCAAAAAGATTTTTGGTTTGTCCTGTTGAATTTTCAACAGGACTTTTTGTAGGAGTGAGAAGGGGGGAATGAACAGATAAACATCTCCTTCCATGAGATAGAAAAGGCATCCATTGCCCTCGCTAGGAGGCTGGGTGCCCTGGTACAAAAGAATGGAAGTGGTCTGTTCAGAGGGGAGGAAAACTGATTTGTGGTGTACCCCACTTGTGGACTACGTCCAGGAACATAACCCTGTGTAGCACCCACTTGTGGGACTGACATAGACCTGCTCAATGTGTCTGCCTGAGTGTTCTGAGCTGATGGAATATAGAAGGCCTGCAGAGTGACTACATGTTGGGCCGCCAATTCCCAGGCCTGGACTGCCAAGTCTGCAGAGTAAGAAAGATTTTTGTTCACCCCCCCCCCCCCCCGTTTGTTCACATACTGGAGAAATGTAGTGTTGCCTGTGAAATTCAGGTGGCCTCACTACAGAATGTGTTGGAAGGCCCTCAGACCATGTTGATGTGCTCCCGTTGGAAGAGGCCTATCCATGTGTCTTGGACCTTCAAATAGCCCAAAGCAGCCTCCCAGCCCAGTTCTGAGGCATTTCTGTAGATCTCCTTGACTAGGGTGAGGGGTTGTAATGCAAGTCCTGGGTTGAGAAAGAAACTTGATCCAACCACCAACGGATCTCTTTCCTTAGGCATAGTAGGGAGGGAGTATTGTGGTTCATAGGATGGGAGCGTTGGGTCCATGTGGACCTCAAGCACACTCTTGCAAGTGGCAACATGGGTATGGTGGAAGCCATATAGCCTAGGAGTCTGAGATGGTCTTACTGTCAGTGTGGAGGACAGACCAGCTTTCCACCTTCTGAAGTGGAACGAACGGCCTCATACCTGTCCTTAATCTGCACCCCAGGAAAACTTGGTCCTGAGAGGGGTTTAGTTTGGACTCGAACACGGATGTTGAACACCACGGACTGCAGGATAGAGATGACGTTTTGGAGATGGATGTGTAGGGAAGTGGGGCAACCTGCCTGGATCATGAGGTCATCCAGGTATGGAAAGATCTAAATTCCTTGTTCCCTGCAATAGACTACCATTGGAGCCACACACTTGCTGAATACCCTTGGAGCAGTTGAACTAAGGTTTCTGAACTAGAGTCAGAGCATGAATGGAAGGAGGCTGCTGCCTCCTAAAGCTCTTTTTGCTCCCAGAATGGGAGGTAGGAACAGGTGGTTTCCTAATGAACTGTGTTTTGCATTTCCATTTGTAAGAGTTCATAAAAAGAAGTAGTCTCTTACCACAACGTTCCATCTGTGTTCATTTTCTTTCATTCATCACTGATGGATTCAGTTCTGAGCCCTCGGAACAGAGTCAGCCTATTACCAAGCTCGCGCCAGCCAAAAACTCTCAAGCTAAGCTTCTACCCACAATGCCCTTCTCCCTGTTACCTCAGATTGAGTTTACCCATGATGGACCAGGAAAGCAGAGGCCCCTTCTGCGCAAATGCCCTAAGACATCACTTGGACCCCAAATCTCTCCCAGGAGCTTTTGGAAGGGGAAGGAGGGTGGGAAGTGATGAATGAAAGAAGATGAACACAGATAGAACGTTACGGTAAGACAACTTCTTTATCTGATGTTAATCCTTTTTCTATTCATCACTGATGGGACAGAATCCCAGGCTACCTTGAGACAACACATGGGCGGCCCTTACGGAAGAACGTTCCAGAGTACCACTGAGCCTAAGGCAGCTCTACCTGCAGAGACCACATCTAATTTGTAATGATCGATGAAAGTGTGGAGTTTAGCCCAAGTGGCTGCTGCGCAAATGTAATCCATAGAAGCCCTGGAGTGGAAAGCTACAGATGTTGCCATAGATCTAGTGGAATGGGCTTTAACCAGTGGCATAGGTTCTTTTGTGGAAGAGTAAGAGAAGTGTATACAGTCCCCTTAGCCATTTTGATAAAGTAACCTTGGATACAGTATTTCCCATTCTTGGTCCAGAAAAGGAAATGAAAAGCTGGTCAGACTTGCACATAATTTTGGTTCCATCTAAATAAAATGTCAGTTGTCTGTGCACATCAAAGGAATGCAGGCAGTACTCTCCTTTATTACAGAAATTCGGAAAGAACACTGGTAGGTCAATGGACTGATGGAGAAGTCAGAAACAACCTTCGGGAGGGAAAGATGGATTTGTCAGGAGTGATATTCCGTCCTTGTGAAAGACCAAATAGGGTCTTTTGATGCACAATACCTGCAGCTCTGAAACCCACCTGGCTGACAATATCTACCAAAAAAGAGGATTTCCAAGGCAAAAATTTCAGGTCACACTTCGGTGCGGGTTCAAAGGGGGGTTGAGTCAAAGAATTAACGTGAAGTTCCACGGCTCTATAGGCTGTCTGACAGAGGGCCTGATGAGTGAAACTCCTTTGAGAAAAGGTTTTACATAAATGTAGTGAGATGAGCTGTACCGTCCAACCCATTAAGATAATTCTAAACTGCAGCCAGATGTACTCATTGTTGAAGCCACAGCACCATCCTCGAAAAACTTGAACAAGTATTGCGAAACTGCTGTGAATGGAGCCAAATATGGCTCTAGCATGTTATCCTTTAACTAGAGAGAACCTCTTCCATTTGTCTTGATGCAGTCGTCTGGAGGATGATTTATGAGAAGCCAGGATAATATTCCGAACAGGTGAGGTGAGATAAGCATGCCTGGCAAAGGAAGTGGAGAAATCAAGCTGTCAACTTGAGACTGGACATTCGGGTGGCTCAACCCTTGGGGATGAGCAATCAGGTCTGCAAGAGGGTCTAGAACCCACGGCGGGCATAACAGATGAGGCCGAAGGAAGGGGAACCAAACTTGTAGAGGCCAAAAGGGGGTTACGAGGATCACTTTGCATTTCAACCGATGAGTTCTCTTTAGGAACTGTGGGATCAGAGGAATGGGGGGATAAACAAAGAAGTCTTGTGGGCCAATCATCAATCAGAGCATCCCTCGGGGACTCCCCCTTTGGGGGGGTGGGATAAAGAAAAAATAGCTGCTGCACTCGTTGTTCGATGGAGAGGCATAAAGGTCGCAGCACAGCTGGCCACAGTGGCTGAAAATTTCTGCCGCCACATCGGGATTGAGGGACCACTAGTGGAGCAGGAGAATACATCTGCTCAATTTGTCCGCAATC
Source organism: Protopterus annectens (assembly GCF_019279795.1). Classification (NCBI taxonomy): domain Eukaryota; kingdom Metazoa; phylum Chordata; order Ceratodontiformes; family Protopteridae; genus Protopterus; species Protopterus annectens. The sequence continues at coordinate 403,358,223 of NC_056738.1, forward strand.
ACACTGGAACTCCCCAGGATGTGCGTTGCATCAAAGCGGTTGAAAGCTATTGCCCACTGCCAAATCCTCATGGCCTCTCGACACAAGGGGTAGGACTTGGTTCTCCCTTGCTTGTTGATATACCAGACTACTGACATGTCTGACTGAACTGCAACTGTCCCAGAAGGAAGAACCGGATATAATGCCTGCAACACTATCAGCACCGCTCTCAGTTCCAGAACGTTGATGTGCAAGGTTGGCCTCCAAAGTGGACTATGTGCCTTGCCCACCCACCCCCATCCGATCAGGGAAGCATCAGTGGACACAATGGCCTTTGGCTGAGTGGACAGGAAAGGGCAATACCAAAGTTCTGTGTCTGGCCTCATCCACCAAAAAAGGTCCCGTTTGCAGATGGTGGTTATCTGGGATCTGTAAAAGTAGAGGGTGGTGATTTGGAAACCACTGAGAAAGAAGCCACTGGAAAACTCGCACGTGCAGCTTGGCAGGAAGCACCATCGGGATTGAAGCTGCCATGGATTGTAGGGCCTGAACTTCTCTCGCTGAGACTGTTTTTGACGTAGTATCACCCAGAGTTGGAGCCTCAATCTCTGGAGTCGGAGCTGGGAGCGACACCAGACAGGATCGGGTGTTGAATATTGCTCTAATAAATTCTGTCTGGTGAATAGGGATCAGGTTTGACTTCTCCCAGTGCACAGTTATCCCCAAGATTTCCACCAGAGAAAGTGTGTACTATAGGGCTGTTACCAGAAGACGTTTGGTGGGGGTAGTGAGGAGCCAACCATCTAAATATGGAAACATCCGAAATCCTTGCAGTCTCAAGTGAGCTGTGACCACTGCCATGAACTTTGTGAACACTCTGCGGACTGCAGAGAGATAGAATGGCAGGGCACGAAACTGGTAATGTTTGGCTCCTAGCCGAAAGTGAAGCAGACTCCTGGAGCGTTTGTCCTATTTTAATACAGTAATATGCATCTCAGAGATCTACCGAGCACATCCAATTGCCTTCCCTCAGGAAAGGGAGGAGGGACTGAACCATGACCATCCGGAATTTGGTTTGGGCAACAGACTTGTTCAAGCTGCTGAGATCTAAAATAGGTCTCCAGTCCCATCTTTTTTGACACCAAAAAGAATCTCAAGTAAAACCTGGATCCGCACTGGTCTGGTGGGACTGGTTGGATGACTTTTTGACATAGCTTTTCTATTTCTAGAGCTGCCTCTCCTCTCTGACTGGGTGGAACTTTGGAAGTTTTGTTGGAAGTTTCAGATAGGAAATAAGGGGAATGGTGTAACCTCTGGTAATTATACTCTGCACACAACAAACGGTGATAGAGTGCCAAGACAGTTTGGTGCAAAGAGAAATGACCCCCCCCCCCCCGACTGCTTCTTGAGGCAAGCAAGCAGGCAGCTCTTCAGGAGTGCTGGTAAGACTGTCCAGAGAAAGGGTCTCTGGAGCCTTGGTTATATGGACCCCACTATGCTGCTATAAGGGGTGTCTTCCAGAGTAGTTACCCCTCTGCCTCTAGGGGTATCACCATGTGCGGCACAGAAAGGACCCTGAGATTTAAGTCACATCTTCCTACTCCTCTGGTTCCTGGAAAAGGAGAGTTAAGGGTTGGAAAAATGAATGCCTACGGCAGAAAGGGTCTTACCCCGCCCTGCTTGCACCTGGCTAGCGTGTCCTTCACTTTGGAACCAAAAAGGGAAGATGCTTTGATGGGAGCATTCAGAAAGGAAGACTTGAAGGGATCCGCGAGATCACAAATGCGCATCCAGGCATGATGCCTCATAATGCCTGAACTCGCAGCTCTAGCCGCCCCTTCGGTTGCGTGTGAAAGCAACCTCATGGGCGAGTTGGAGATAGATTCCAGGGTAGTAAGCTGCGAGGCAACTTTGTCCAGTACCTCGTCAGACATGTATCTTGCGAGTGTTCCAAAGAGTTCTGTGATCAAGTCTCTTTGGAGCCTCGTAAAATGTGCCAAATAGTTCAGGGACCGAATGGCAAAAGTCACTGATTCAAATGCTAGCTTCCCCAATCTGTCCACGGCCCGGGACTCCCTGTTGGGTGGCTGAACAGCAGGACTCCAGCCAGCCACTGACACCACTATGTCAACTGGTAACCCTCTGGACCAGTGTGAGTTCTCCTCAGGAGGGGAAAAGAATTGTGTCAGGTCTCCAAGAGATTGCCTCAACAGAGTCAGGGTTCTTCCATGCATGTTGCACAATGAGCTGGACTAGCTTGTCGGCAGGTGGGGTGACCCATGAGCTAGATGGCCAGGCACAGAAAGCCTGCAGGAACACAGATTCCTCAGAGGAAGGGTTGGAGGACTTAGTTACCCCTCTGCTTTAACATTTCAAGGACATCTCCGAAGGAGACATTAGGGGGTGACCGTGGGGACCCTTCACCATCATCGTAATCAGTGTCTTCTGTTAGACACTCTTCAGGTGAGTCAACATGCTTTCTCTTACATGATCTCTTCCATTGGGGCGCCTCAGTGGGGATGTCTGAGGAGGACTCTGAAGAGTGGGTACCCTGAACTGGGGTTTCCTGCAGCTTCCCTGCCCGGTGTCTCGGTGAGGTGGTCTGTGGCAGTTGTAGCTCAGAAGAAAACTGGGGTTCCGATGGCGGATTGCTTCCAAAAGTGACAGGCCTCTATCACATGGAAAGAAGGTCCGCCCAAAGAGGGATGGGAGCCCGGAATCAAAGACAACCTCGGAACCAGGGTCACACACCGTTCCGTTGAACCCACTCTCTAGGATGGAGCCTCAAGCTGGACCGGTGCAGATGAGGCTACTGGCACAGAGGATGGGACCGAAGGACCACATGGAACAGTGCCCCAAACAGAGGAGCCTGCCACCCAACCATGAGATTGAGGAAGGACCGGTTCAGCAGGAATAGAGGACCAAAGGGATGGGCCCGGAGTCTCAGTGAGATCCACTACATGTGCCGAGATGAGAGGGGCCCCGAGAAGGCCGTCCGCACAGAAGGCTTTGGAACCGGGATGGTTGAAGGAGGAAAATAGGATGGAGTCTGTGGAGAAGGCAACCCAAGTCCTGCCAGGGGATGCATCTTGGAAGGCATGGGTATCCCCCTGGCTGCCAACAGTTGATCCACAAGACTCACCACATCAAGTTCAGAAAGGCTACTAGTGGATCTAGTGGATACTCCAGACGGGGAGTCAGCTCGATCTAAGAACGGGCTATACAGTTGGCCTAAGAACAGGCTATACAGTTGGCCTAAGAACGGGTTTATGGACGGGGAAGTATCGGGTCAGTGGTGCGTGATATGCTGGCACAGATATTTCTAGTTTAGAGACAGGAAGTAGTGGGGTCAAATCCAGTATTGTTGTAATAGAGCTCGGTGCCAGAGAGACACTGTGCTGAAATGGCCACAGGTGCCAAAGTCATAGCATGCATGATGAGGTCTATAGTCAGTGGTGGAGGAAGCAGAGATGGAGATGAAGCTGGCACCGATGCAGCAATAGTCGAAGTGCTCGGAGCAGACGAGAATGGTGCGGAGGAGGCAGGCTTATGCTCAGAGGAGAACTTCTGAATTTTTGGATTCACAGGCTTACCCTGGTCACCAGAAGGTGAAGAGGGAACCAAATGGGGCCTTAACTCTCACAGAAGGGGGTCTTGCCCTACGGAGAAAGGGCATCTGAAAAGGGGATTTTAGTAGTCCCTTCAAGATTAGTTTATTCTTGCAGTCGTTTAGAGTGCATTGGCTGAAACTGGCAAATCCCATAGGGAGGCTGCACCGAAAGGTGGGGCACCCCCAAACAAACACATTCATGAGCGTCGCTATTATGTAGTTTACCATTACACGAGGTACAGTGAAACCAGATGTACACTTCTTATCTGACATCTTGAGAAGTAATCAACAATTCAAACTTCAGAAGAAAAACTATAAATTCCTAAGACAGGAAAGATTTTAACACGCGCAAAAAATATAAACTAATCCAATATCAAAAAAACACCAGTAGAAAGAGCAGAGAAGGAATATCAGGTATGGTATTCAAGGAATACCACAAGGGTAAAGAGAAAAGGGCCATATCAATAATGATACTGAAAAGGTTACAGGAAAAAATAACTACTGTAATTAGACAGGAATAAACTATAGTTCACAAAATTTTACTAGTCTAGACAAAAAAAATAATTATCCACTTAGCTGAGAGCTCAGCTTAAATGCGGCTTTACAACCATGCGGCAAACAAAATCTGAGGTAACAGGCAGAATGGCATTATGGGTAGCTTAGCTTGAGAATTTTTGGCTGGTGCAAGCTTGGTAATAGGCCAAATTGCTTCAGAGGGCTCGGAACCGAACCAATCAGTGATGAATGGAAAAAACATGAGATTACCGCTTTTGAACCTGAGATTTCAGAGGAATTCCATTTAAAAAAAACTCCCATTTTGGAAACTGTTTCACTAAAGACAAGTTCCTCTCCTGGGGAGTCTGCCTCAGCAAAGTCCTCCTCAGGGGAGGCATACCCAAGAGAGGAAGGCAACAGAGAACAGGAAAGGGAGTCTTCTGAAGAGGAATCTGAAGAGTCATCAGCTTCAAGAGGAAAAGGGTCTTCAGTCTGAGGCCTAGGACTTGTAACTGGAGGGGCAGCCAGAGGGAAGCAGGCATAGAAGGCTTAAGGGCCATGAAGGCATTAAATAAGCTTTGAGAGCTTGCCAAATCAGGCAGGCTTTCTGAAGCAGGAGAGACCTGTTTTGTGTTTAGTTTCCTTTTTAAGGAAGAGGTAGGCCTGGAGGCTGCAGGGCCTAGGTTCAGACTGTTCTAAAGCAGTAGAAAGACGGGTCTAGACATTGGTTGCGAGCTGTGGTTCTCCCTCGTCATCGGCACCCATCTGCAAAACCCCCACGGACGTACTTTCAGCCCTAGGTTCTGCAGCCTCCTGAACAGTACCCGCTATACCTAACTTGGCTAGTTCTGCATGTTCTACCAGAAAAAACATCAGCCACAGGAGGAAAATCAGGGGGAGGAGGTGCAACAGTAGATTCAGACCTGGAAACTTTGGCCTTTTTTGGTGGCTCGATGGTCTGGCTGGATGGCCCTTCCATTGCCAGAGCCAGATGTTTAAGAAGCTGGTTTTCTAAGCAGATGTTTAGGGCATGCAGACAGCTGCAAGGAGTCTTGGTGACAAAGGCCAGACAAATCGCGCAGGTATTATGGTCGTGGTTGGGCTCTAGACAGAAAAGGCAGAGGTAGTGGGTGTCCTTATGGGGAGAATCTGACGTTCACCCCATCACTTTCCTTTCCTGGATGACATGAACCTAAGCAAGCATGGAATGACCAAAGAGAAGAAAACGGCCCCAATAATCTTAAATTCAAAGATCCAACGGCAGGAAGAGCTTATGTTGGACCGACAGCAGAGAAATTTTGATAAAAGGCATGTGCAGATGTCACAAGTACATGCTGCAAAGTTAGCATGCACGTCCTGAAGGAAAAAAAAAAAAAAGGCTCATAGTACAGCCTCGCAATATATCTTTTGGCAGTACAGGTTAAATATATCCCAAAAAACTCAGAGAATGGACATTCAGCAGAATTTTTTTTTTTTGTTAAGTTTTATTTTAAAATCGGGGCACTATCTCAACAGGAAAATGCAGGCTGTAAAAAGCAATTCTGCAAGGAACCTGTCTCTAAAGCAGTCTAGTATGAATTACTCCCTGGAGTTTTGTTACTTGCAGCAATGCTATTGCATGAAGCCAAAGTCTGCAGGAAGAACTTTTCTGTCAATTCTACAAGACAAGTTAAGCATTTGCCAGCACAGAAAATTTTTTCATTGTGTCTGTAGGTGACAGGGCTGAAGTGCTGGCACTAGGGCAGTGCTTCATATATTCTGTTCAATTCCAGATCAAAATATGCAGTGCCCAGGTAGGGGATGCCAGAGTTAATTGCCATGCAAATTTTAAGGCGACTTGTACCTTCACATCCAACAAATGCTAGTATCATCTTGATTCTAATGCTGCAAATAAAAAAAAAAAAAGTCACTCTGATTAGGTTAATTTGCATACTCAACTTCAGATGCATGGCAAGGGTAGATACAAAGTGCGCACACCCAAAACATATGTTCCAGAGGGCACCAAATGACTGGTAGAAGGGCTGCATCAAACTTCAAAATCCATGGTGTGGGTACTCCAAGTAACACTAGTCCATTTCCCTTAACCACAAAACCAAACTCATGGGAAGAGTCCTTGAATGGGCCATCAATGGTAACTGGAAAGTGACGTGAAACACACGTGGACTGCTGTTTGCCCACTGTTACAAAGCAGAAGGTTCCCATTTATCAAATACTTACCCTTGCAATTCACAGAAGTCCTTGAATAAGTTACTCAAATTTAACCAAAGCTTTGCTGAACATCTTAGCCTGTTCAAAATGAGATGCTCTGCCATCAACTATGCCAATGAACTTCTGAAGCAAAACAGTGAAAGAATTTTAAAGAAGCCTTCCTGCTATACTAACATTAAAGACTTTTTTCACCTTCTACGGTCAATTTGAGCATTTCAAAAGTCTCAAAAACAGTAAAGCCTCGGCTTAAGAGAGGCACTATAATACACACTTCTCACTGGTGTAATGGCAGGGGAAACTTCTTAAAAATCATTTGTACTTCTAAATCATGTAAGCTTCTTGGAAAAACAAAAATAAGGCATGCTGGACAAAGCCTGGGTAAAACAAAACAGTAAAGTTATCTTTCTCTTGGAGAACGAATCCATCTTATACAACTAGAACATAGGCCAATGGGACTACCTGGAAATATGCCAAAAAGTCATTTAAGATAGGACGTTAATCATCTTCTTCTAAACTAAAAGTACAGTTTTGTACCTACCATAAATGTAGATGTTCGAAGATCCACATTGCTGCAGTCCTTACACTTGGGTAGTCCGCTGTCCTCGGTCGGCCCGAATATCAAAGTATTAGGCTGACGTCGGTCAAGGCGCTTAAGACTGACATCAGGACGTCAGGGTACAAATGCGCATGACCGACGTCATATCCTCAGTCTTTTCTTGCCCCAGATGTCAGAAGACCCTAAACAGGAAGGTCAAAACCAAAAGACAGCAAAAAACAACCAACCACCCTTGCACTAATCATATGAACAATATATACAATATGTACAATATTTACAACCCAAACCACACAACCACCTCTAACAACAGAGGGGAAGGAGGAGGGACTGCAGCAATGTGGATCTTCGAACATCTACATTTATGGTAGGTACAAAACTGTACTATGTTCTTCATCTCACATTGCTGCAGTCCTTACACTGGGTAGAATCCCAAAGCAGAGGTAAGGGAGGATGGCAAAACTATAAAGTAGAAGCTGCCAAAATGCCCTGTAAAATAGCAGTGGCAAACGCAGCCCTAGATTTAGAGTGAAGTGGAAGGTGGTAATGTTTAGAGAAAGTATGCACTGAACTCCAAGTAGCTGCCTCCAAAATATCTTTAGTTGCCACCCCCCTTAAAAAAGCTGTAGAAGTGGCAGTAGCCCTAGTGGAATGAGGCCTAATCCCAGCTGGAACCTCCTTACCATGATGGGAATAACAGAAAGCAATACACAACCCAATCCACTTAGAAATAGTTTGTTTTGACACAGGCTTGCCCTGAGAACCCAAAGCAAAAGAAACAAACAACTGCTGAGACTGCCTGAACCCTTTAGTTCTGCTCAAATAATATCGTAACTGCCTGTGTATATCCAAGGTGTGCAAAATCTTTTCCCCTTTATTTTGGGGGTTTGCATAAAAAGTAGGCAAATGAATAGTTTGGTTTAAAGCCACACTAGAAACCACCTTAGGCATAAAGGAAGGATTAGTAATGTAAAGATACCCTGTCCTTATGGAAAATTAAGAAAGGCTCAACTGCCATAAGGGCCTGTAATTCAGAAACCCTTCTTGCAGAAGTAATGGCCAACAAAAAAGCAGTCTTCCATGATAAATATTTCAACTCGGCAGTAGCTGCAGGCTCAAAAGGTTGTAGAGTGAGTTTCTACACAAAATTGAGATCCCAAGCAGGAGTAGGAGCTCTACGTGGGGGTCTTATATTCTTTGCCCCTCTAAGGAATTGCTTAAACAAAGGATGAGAAAACAATGGTGGATCAGTGTCATAGTGAGCAGAAATTGCTGCAGCATGAATCTTAATAGAAGAGAAGGACAATCCTTTGTCCAGTAACTCAGCAAGATATTGAAGAGCCACACTTAAATTAGGCTTAGCAACATCAAATTCCTTTGCTGCACTCCAAAATAAAAATCTCTTCCATTTATCTGCGTATACTTTCCTTGTACTAGGCCTTCTGGCCTCCAAAATAACATTCAAAACTTGCTGCGGAAGCTGAGACCCTCCAGGGTTTAAAACAGAATATGCCAGGCTGTTAGGTGAAGAGAGTGAAGTTTGACATTGAGTAAATGACTGTTCTCTTGAGACAGCAGGTGTGGAATCAAGGCAAAGGCCATGGAGGCTCCCAACCAGACTTCTCAGTAATGGGTACCAGTGCTGTCGAGGCCAATCTGGAGCTATTAGAATCATCCTTGGCTTGTCCTGTCTGACCTTTAGGAGTACCTTTGGGAGGAGAGGCAGAGGTGGAAAGGCATACACATGAAGATTGCTCCAAATGAAAGAAAGAGCATCCACTTTCCAAGCTGTGGGATGAAACCTTTTTGTGCAAAACTTTGGCAGCTGGTAGTTTAGTGGAGAAGCGAACAGATCTATGTCTGGAGTTCCCCATAACACTGTCAATTTCTGAAATACATGAGGATCCAATTTCCACTCGTGGGGATCCATAATTCGTCTGCTCAACACATCTGCTAAGGAGTTCTGTGCTCCCGGCAGAAACCTTGCCTGTAGATTGAGCTGTAAACTGAGAGCAGTCTCCCACAAAATCATTGCTTGCCTGCATAGAGGATAAGAATGAGTTCCCTTGCTTGTTGATGTACCACATGACAGTTGTGTTGTCTGTTAGAACCAACACCTGCCCTGGAAGAAGTAAATCCTTGAAAGCTATTAATGCAAATTGGACTGCTAACATCTCCTTCAAGTTGATATGTAGATGTTGTAGTCTGGCAGGCCACGTGTCTTGTATCCACTTTCCATTTAGATGAGCTCCCCAAGCTTTGTCTGAGGCATCTGTCGTTAGAATCTGACTCGCCTCTGGCCGGGTCACAGAGAGTCCCTTGTTTAGGTGACATTCCTGAGCCCACCACAAAAATTCCTTTTGAATGCAAGGTATTATCTGAATGACAGTGTCCATATCTTGGCAGTGCTGTGTCCATACATTTTTGAAATACCATTGTAGCTTCCTCATATGCAGTTTGGCATTGGGAAGTACCAGAATACAAGATGCCATGAACCCCAAGGCTTGAAGGACTGTCCTTGCAGTCAGCCTGGACTGATGAGACAATTGATGGAAGTAAAGGGAAAGATTCTTTTGTTTGTCCGGGGTCAAAAAGGCCATCTGGGATGCTGTATTCAGTCTCACACCCAGAAAGCACATGTCTTGAGAGGGTACTAGACTGGACTTTATTTCGTTCACAGAATACCCCAGGCATCTTAGCACTGCTATCACGTATTGCAAATGATGAAGAAGCTCGTCCCTTCCTTTGGCCAGAATCAGGCAATCGTCCAAATAAGGATAGATTTGTATTCCTCTTAGCCTGAAGAAAGCTATCACTGGAGCCAGAACCTTTGTGAACACTCTGGGCGCAGTAGATAAGCCAAAGGGCAATGCAGAGAACTGATAATGAGAAGTCCCAGCTCGAAAACGCAGATACTTCTTGCAACTTAGCCTGATAGGAACATGAAGGTAAGCTTCCTTGAGATCCAGAGTCACCATCCAGTGATCTTTGCCCAGCAGAGGTAAAAGCTGTTGTAACGTCAACATTTTGAACTTGGGAATGTCCAGATAAGTGTTGAGGATAGATAAATCCAAAATTGGTCTCCACGTGTTCCCCTTCTTTGGTACTAGGAACAGGCGAGAATAAAATCCTAGGCCTACTTCTGGCAGAGGGACCGGCTGTATGGCCCCTATTTGCAGCAGCAGAGAAATTTGTTTGTGAGCCTCTATTCTTTGCTGAGGAGGAACGTCTGGCATGCCTTTGAAAGGAGGCAAGGTATGGAAATAAAACCTGTAACCTTGGTGTATAATATCCAATACCCATCTGTCCTGGGTAATTAAACTCCAATTTTCTTTGAAGAGTGCCAACCTTCCTCCCAAAGGTGCTGCCAGACAAGAAGGCTCTGGCAGCTGAAAAGGTAGGTCATTGGGCCTGTTTACGAAAGGACTGGCCCCTGCCCTCACCGAAGACTGTGCAGGTGAACTCCCTGTTCTAGGTCTGAAAGAGCCCTGAGCTCTACCCTACCACGCCTAGATCTTCCCTAGACTGTGAATCATAAGAAGGGTACGCCCACCCCTTAGCAGGCCAATTCCTACTAAACTGGAGGCTGAACTTGCAAAAATCTTTAACAGTCTGCATAGACTTAGCCTTGTCTTCCATTTTCTTTAAAACTGCCTCCACAGGTGAACCAAACAATACATCAGACTGTAAAGGAGCATCTAAAATTCTTGTCTTAACATGGTCAGATAAGTTCTGATCCCTCAGCCAGACGTGCCTACGAAGAACTGACCCAGTGGCAGCCACCCTAGACGAGGCCTGTACAGCATCAAATCCACATTGTAAAGAATGCTTACCCACCTGTTCAGAAACATGTACCAAATCTTGTAATTCTTTACACTCAATGCCTTCCGCCAGAGCATCTACCTTAGACTTCAATTGAGAAAGAAGATAGTTTTGATATTTCAACATGTGAAACTGGCAATTCAAAGCCCTCATAGCTAAGGTGGAAGAAGTATAGACTTTCTTTCCCCATCTATCCAAAGCTCTGGCCTCTATCTGGAGGAACCGGATTTTTTACCACAGAGGCCTTGACACCCTTAGGTCCCTGACTAACTGTTTCTGGGTCTGCCCTAGGACTCTTATACAGATATTTATGAGGTTAAGGCACCCTGTAATACCTGTCCGGTTTAACAGGAGCAGGAGGCAAAGAATCAGGATTAAGTGAAGCCTCTGCAAACACATCTTCCACAACATCCAGAACAGGAGGAATAGCCAAAGGCCTATGCTGGGGTAAAAGCAAAAATTCCCTAAGCCTTTTCCTGGAATCAGAGAAGTCCTGACCTTCCCACTTAAAATGTTCCCTCATAGAATGAAGAGTCTCTGAAAAAGAAAAATCCTCTGGAGGAGAAGCAGGAGGAGTAGAATCATCCACATCAGAATCAGAATAAGGAGAATACTCCTGCAAGTCTTCAGCCGAAGACTCTGAAACATCCGAAACCTGCTCAAAACTCCCCAACTCTGGTTCCACCCTAGGCCTCTTATCAGGAGGGGGCAAAGAACCTCTAATCAAAGTAATTAAATCTTCTGCCATTTTGAGCATGTGCTTCTTGGGCACAGATCCTGAAGAACTAGGAGTGACACCAACAGAAGCTAAACCTGGCCTGCCTCTGGGAGAAGCCTTGGAAACAGAAGGAGAGGGCCTAACCACCCTAGGAAGGGAGGGGAGTACAGTAACCTGAGAAGCCCCTTCAGCCTGACCTGCCTCCTGAGAGGCCACATCCTGCAATAGCAAAGTCTCCCTCTGGGACTCCAGAGAAGCCTCCGGTGGAACCACCGGTTCCACTGACACTTCCAAAGAACTGGCGTCCGGCACGGGCGACTCTTCTTGCCTGGGTTTAGCTGCTTTGTCTTTGCGCTTCTTCGAAGAAGCGGGCGTCGGAACATCTGACGGCATATTGTAATTGCACCGCTTCCCGAAGACCAACCTGGCACAATCTAACCTTCGCTTAATAGTGCGCTTATTAAACCTAGCACAAAAGCGACACCCAACAACGTTGTGCTCAGGCCCCAAACAAGGAATACACAAAGTATGATAATCTCTATGCGGTATCTGCTTCCCACAAGAAATACAGTTATTCACTTTTTCTGACATCCGGTAAACCACTGAGGCAAGAAAAAACTAAAATATTCCCCAACGGGGTACTTAGCCAACTTTGACTCGGTCTGAAACTCCGAATTCGAAAAATTTCAGAACGCCGAACGGCACTTGCAACGCTGCTTCTGCATCGGACCATGCGGCAAAAAAGACTGAGGATATGACGTCGGTCATGCGCATTTGTACCCTGACGTCCTGATGTCAGTCTTAAGCGCCTTGACCAACGTCAGCCTAATACTTTGATATTCGGGCCGACCGAGGACAGCGGACTACCCAAGTGTAAGGACTGCAGCAATGTGAGATGAAGAACATCCCTGTGTTCTGACTGAAGACTGTTTTGTGATGAAATTTAAATTTGGTATTTAAGTAACTGATGGTTTTTGGATTGTTTTAACACTGGAGAGAAATCCCGAAAGGTTTGTAAGATTACAAGTCTTTTACTGGTGTTTCGGAGTCTGCAGTGTTTTTTTGTACTTTCCACAGAGTAAAGCATCGAAAATTATATTAACTTATTCTGTGAAAAAGAGGATGAAGAGCATCACTTTCAAAGTAGTACATGTCAATTTAATCTGCAGCATGATCAGAAGACCATACTCATTAAAAGTAAACTTACTTAGCTCAATATACTTTCACTGGGCTGTGAAATTCCAGACAATCTTTCCAACTATTTGTTGGAAAATAAATGTACCTACCCCAATACCAAACAGAATTCCACCAGGCTACTCTGTCCAAGCTTAGATAACCTGGAGACCACATTGTGTGCACTCACTCACACGCGCACACATCCCCATAAATCTTACTCCTCCACTGTAGCACAGTACTGCCCCCCCCAATTTCATGGTTAGAAAATGTACAGTAAAGCACCTTTCCAAAACTGCCATGCAGTACTTTACAGTACTGCAAATATTTTCCATATCCTGTCTAACTCATTCACTCCAATGAAGCTCAGAAGTTTGCACTGTTAACTTCCAATGGGCAGAGCCTAAACCTTTTTACAGAATCAAATTATGTCCTCACATTTCAAGCAAATGTTCACACCTCTGGAACCACAGAGGTATGAAAGTATAAATGGCAAACTGTTCAGCATGAAATTTTTACAGTGGTAGTATTCTTTAGGTTCTAGGTCTTAAACTAAAATCACAGTAAACACAGTAACTAATGTTTGTAAATTTTTTGTAAACTTAAATCTCAGCAACCACTCAAGTTACACAGTCAGTAGCATTTTATTCATCTAGCTGAGAGCTTTCATAGCTTTCTGTTACTTGGTTGTTGAGACATTTATAAAATGTGAAAATTATATCTATATAAATCATAAAACCAGTTAATTTCTCTTTAACACTAGACAGATCAAATAATATAGTTGAGTTTGCCATTGTCTAAGCTTTAAGATAAAAGCTTAAAACCTTGTACATACCATGGTTTTGGACTTACTGATGCCAATATGGACAAGTAATATTTGGACACCTAGAGGCGTCAGTAGGAGTTAACTACAGATGCACCTGGAGTTGTCACTCGTATGTAATGAGTTAAGAGACTCACTGAAACTTGTTTATACTGGGCAACTGCTACTGACTCCAGCAAACTGCTACCTTCCATTACAAAAATTCTTACCACTATATTCAACATGCTCAAGTATTACCGTTATAATTACATATACATTTTCATACATAAAAGTGCTCTCATGCTCAAACTGGCAGTTTTGTGCCCCCTTTACCCTTAAAATTTTCACAAATTAGTTTAATGAGGTGAACATTTAGTTCAGATACCTGTTAATTACTTCAAAACAAGGCAAAGATGACAATTATCCAGCCCTATTTAATTCATTGTTGCATGCTGGGAGTTCCTCTGCTTGGGTATATATTAATACATGGGTGTGGTTATCCAAAGACAATGTAAAACCGCTAGCTAGGCCAAGTGTCAAAGGTGAACCTACGAGCACTTTCTAACTTCCCACTATAAAAAAAACTAAGACTTGTATATCAGCACTGCACTTACCTAGCTAAAAATGCAAACATTACTAAATGCAGTTTTTTTCAACTGTTAATCGAGAATTATCCAAAAAGCCATACCCATTTTAAGAAAGCTGCTTCAAATACCCTCAAGTAAAAAGCAAATTTTTTCTTCTTTCCACAGCAATTTGGATTCCACTAACCTTTGTAGGTTTCCCTCAAACTGATAGCTGCATATTTCCTGACAGTACTCCACATAAATTTCAGAAAACCAAAAACCCCACACGAAAGTCACTGCCTAAGAGCCAGAAATGCTCAGGAAGTTCAGCACTGAACGAAAATATGTATGTTTTTGTAACAATAAATTCTATTTGCTTGGTAGTATCGTGCAACAGTGTTCCTGATGCCTATATTTTCAGCAGTGTATAAACTTCAGAAAAGCTAGAAGAGTCATCTGCTTTTTTCTTAAATAAAAAATTGTACACAAAAGCTACAAGAACCCACACTTTCAACTGTGAGACTACCAAAGACTGTGCAAAATAAATTTCTAAAGGTGTTAAAAGAAGTTGTGCACTTACCACAACGTTCCATCTGTGTTGTCCATTTTCATTCTTCATGTATGAGTCTCTAATACGATCATCGGATCAGCCTCAGCCACATTTTCTAGACTCTGGATTCCAATCTCGACCTCCTTCCTCTTCCCATAAAGCACCACACTTTCACTATCTCCTCAGATGGAGTTTGCTGCCTAATGATTTTACACAAAAACGGGACAAGTACAGAAACTATAAACACTCAAACCAGGAATATGAAAATTTTACTATCCTCCACATATCCTTCTAAAAATGACAAGGCCGGGATAGCTGGGAGGGATAGTGAGGAAGAATGAAAAAGGACAACACAAATGGAACGTCATAAGATGATGTTGCCCTTTCCATTTTTCCTCACCTAGGGGTCAGAATTCCCAGCAACAAACTCCTGGGAGGCTCTCAAGAAGGCTATGCCAAAGCAGTGCTGAACCAAAGGCATCTGTTTTTGGAGACGAAGCCAAACTTGTAATGGGTTACAAATGTAGGAGTCTTTGAACATGTGATTACAGGACATATGACGACAGAAGTTCTGAGTGAAAAGTATGCGTTAGCCATACATCTAGCAGAATGAGCTCCAGGAATGAGGAATTAAAAATCATTTAGGAAATTTGAGAAAATTTATTTGGTAATCTATTTGGTTAATATAGTCCTGAAAATTACTTTAATGTAAGCTGTTAGCAGGAAAAAGGAGATCAACAGCTGGTCAGACTTGCTATACTGTTTGGCCTCATGCCATACGAACAAAACTGTATATGAATCTCTTGATGTAAAAAATGTTACTCTATTAAAAAAATTAGAAACGATAAAGAACTATGAGGATGAATAATGCTTGCCCCTGTGGTTACCTTGGTTAACAATGAGGGATAGATCTTGAGGAACATCCTCTAAGAAAAAGAATGCAAGGAGGCCTGGCAAACCAAGTCTCAAGCTCTGAAAATCATCTGTCAAGGTAACAGCAGTCAGCAGAAAAGTTTTCCATGTTGATACTTCATATCTTAATTGCTAGTGTTCAAGGGTTTCTGCATCGGTCTTTAAAAGAAAACCATGAGATCAGAGAGAGAAGAAAGGTCTCTCACAGGAGTTTTAAGCAGCACATTTTCTTTCAAGAAAAAACTTTGCATAATCTGG
Organism: Protopterus annectens; assembly: GCF_019279795.1. Lineage (NCBI taxonomy): Eukaryota > Metazoa > Chordata > Ceratodontiformes > Protopteridae > Protopterus > Protopterus annectens. Next base: position 403,373,869 of record NC_056738.1, read on the forward strand.
AAGATCTAACCAAAGTCTAAAAGTAGAGAAAACTTATTCTAAAAAGGAAAGGACTGATGGCAGAGGTAGAAGCTGAGAATGAACAATGTTCTGAACAGAAGCCCATGTGGGTAATGTTTCCCATTTGTTTCTACAGGCTTTATTAATAGAAATGTTCTAGAAAGCCAAATGTCAGGAACAGGGAAAAACATGGTTCGACTATAGTGCTATCACTGGAAATGGAGAAACCATATGGTTGGCTGGATGGTATGGAAAAAATGTGAGATCTCTACCAGGTGAGAGAGTAGATGCAAAATAAGCAATGGACATTTCGGAGAAACCATGAGAGGGAGAGATAAAGAGAAACCATGAAAAAGGGAAACTCGGCTGGTCCAAGCATGTCTAGACTTGGAGAAACCGTGCAGTTAACTAGAAGGTTTGAAAATGAGATATTACACCTCTACAGGGGAAGGATGAGATTCAGAAAGAAATCACAAAACCCTGGAGGGTGTAGTAATTAGAAAGCTGTTTGAAGAAATAGCCCATTCCCAAATCCTCATGGCCTCTCTGTACATGGAGTAAGAAAGCACAGTTGTGTACAATAACATCTACATTTATGGTAAGAGTGTGTTCACTGCTGCAGTCCTAACCATTCGGTTATCCATGCTGTGGTAGCCCTCAGTCACAATACCACAGTCAAGGTTTTGTGCATTGGCTGCTGTAGCTTGCTGGGTGACGTTAGGTCGTCCAAACTATAAAGGAGAGCAGGCGATGCAATTACCTCAGTTTTTCTTGCCTTAACCAAAAAAGTCCAATTTTAATAATTAGTCGTCCTGGGGTCAGGAACCCCCATAGAAATGTCTCTCTAAGGAAAGCAGATATCAGGGGGAAGGAGGGAGGGAAAGCATGACTACAGCAGTGAACATGCTCGAACATCTACATTTTTGGTAAGTGAACACAACTGTACTATGTTCGTGTTTCACTGCTGCAGTCCTAACCATTGGGAAGATTCCCAAAGCTGAGAAGGGTGGAAGGTTAATAGAAACTTAAGATTGGGTGAGCATGCCCTGCAGAATTGCAGAGGCAACCCAGCCCTAGCTTTTGAGAATAGGTTCAGATGGTAATGTTTGATGAAGATGTGGACTGACATCCATGTGGCAGCTTCCAGGATGTCCTTGGTGGTACCCCTCTAAGGAATGCTGTGGAAGTAGGTTGCCCAAGTGGAATAGGTTCTGATGGTCCTAGGGAGTGGTTTTCCATGCAAGGAGTAGCAAAACTGGACGCAGTGCGCTATCATTTGGAAATGGTCTGTTTGGATATTGGTTTCACCTGTACCCCTGTTTTAAAGTGGACCAAGAGCTTGTCAGTTTTCCAGAATGCCTTTTTACAATCCAGATAAAATCTGAGTTGCCTGCGCACATCCAAAGAACGCAGTATCCTTTCCCCCTTGTTCTGAGGGTTAGGGAAGAAGGTTGGCAGGTGGATGGCCTAGTTGAAAGCAACATCCAAAATCACATTTGGCATGAAGGAGGGATTGGTTCTCGGGGGACTATCTGCGTGGAAGATAAATGGCTCAATGGCCATTAAGGCTTGAAGCTCTGACACTCTCCTGGCTAAAGTAATAGCCAGGAGAAAGGCAGTCTTCCAAGAGAGGTACTTTAGTTCTGAGGATGCTGCAGGCTCAAAGGGAGGCAGAGGAAGCTTTTCTAAAACACAGTCCAGGTCCCAGGCTGGGGTGGGGTGGGCTGTCTTCTGGGAAGACCGATATTAAAGGCTCCTCTAAGGAATTGATAAGAGGGTGAGAGAACAATGGCTGTTCTGTATCAAAGTGTGCCAAAATGGCAGAGGCATGGATCTTTAAGAAGGAGAGAGCCTCATTAAGAAGCTCAGCAAGACAATGTAGAGTAAGAGGAATGGAGGGCAGATGTATGTCTGCCCCCTTGGACTAACTCCAGGAGCAGAATCTTTTCCATTTTACAGCGTAAAATTTTCTTGTGCTGGGCCTTCTGTGATGTCAAGGACTTGCTTGCTTAGCATAGATTCCTTGCTGGTTTTGGTAGAATAAGCCATGCTGAGAGCTAGAGTGTCTGAAGGTCTGGGTGCAGCATGGTCTCCCACCTGCCCCCAGGATAGTAGGCGAGGTGTCAGAGGTAGCTGCCAGGGGGGCTGGTGAGATAGGCTGCGCAGCAGTGGGTACCAATGCTGTCTGGGGCCAATCAGGGACAATGAGTATTGCTCTTCATTTTTCCTCCCTTATCTTGACTAGTATTTTTGGAATGAGAGACAGAGATGGGAATATATACAAAAAGATGGTATTCTAAGGGAAGGTCAGGGCATCGACCTTCCAGGCCAGGTGATGGTACTCCCTGGTGCAGAATTTCTGTACTTGGTGATTTAAAGGAGAGGCAAAGAGGTCCTCCAGTGGGGGTCCCCATGTGTGGGAAATATGCAGAAAAATCTATGGATTTGCCATTCGTGTGGGTCCAGTGGGTTTTCTGCTTATTTAGTCTGCCAGTGTTGTTGATGCCCAGCAGTTACTAGGCTGTCAGATGTAGTCGCATGGATGAGTCTGCTAGCCACAGGTTCATGGCTAGTCTACACAGGGGGCAAGATTGAGTCCCTTTTTCAAAGCACAGGCCTGGGCCCACCAGAGAACTCATCTTATGCAAGGACTCACAGGCAGGAAGGTGTCCAGAGGTTGAGTGTGTTTTGACACCATAGGCTCTTTACGTCCCACTGAATTTTCATCATGTGTAGTCTGGCCAGAGGTACCAGGAGGATGCATGAGGCCATGCACCCTAGAGCTTGTAGGAACTTCCTGGCAGAAAGCTGGGTTTGGGAGGCCAGAGTAGTGAAGTATTTTGGTAGGAAACTGTTCTTCTGGAGACAGAAAGGCCATTTGCTGTCCTGTGTTCAGTAAGGCTCCCAGAAGTATGGTTTTCCTGGTAGGTGTCTGTTTTGATTTCCTTTTGTTGATGGTGAACCCCAGAGAGGTGAGTAGGGTTTTTACAAATGAGAGATGCTGCAAGAGCAGTTCCTTGCAGTCTGCTTGGATGAGACACTTGTCCGGGTAAGGGTAAATCAGTACATTGTTTTGCCTGCAAAAGGCAATGGCAGGAGCTAGACATTTGGTGAATAGCATGGGAGCAGCAGATAAGCCAAAAGGCAAAGCAGAGAACTGAACGTCTAGTGATCCAGCTGTGAAGCGCAGGAATTTTCTGCACGATTCCCCTATTAGGTTGTGCAGGTAAGCATCCTTTAGGTCTAAGTTGACCACACAAGCTTTGTCTGGCAGCACTGGTAGAAGTCGTAAGTAAGCATTTTGAATTTTGGGATTACCAGGAAGGTGTTGAGAAAGGATATGTTGAGGATAGGACACCAAGTCCCCTCTTTCCTGGGAACAAGGAATAGTCTGGAATAGAATCCTTTTGCAACTTTTTCTAGAGGTACAGGTTCTACTGCCCCCAAGGATATTCTTGTTTTAGTGCTTCTGCCCACTGGTTTGGTGATAGGTCTGGGTACCCTCTTGGAAGTGGTAGTTCTTGGAAACTGAATTTCTACCCCTGAGCAATGATGTTTAAGACCCATTGGTCTTTTGTTATAGAGCTCCAATTTTCTCTGAGAGCCTTCCTCCTAGCTTTTGATGCGGTGGAGGCAGGCGGAACATGGGAAAGGTAGTTGGAGAGTTTTTTTCCATACAGGGTTGCTTTTGAATCCCTGTTCTAATGTCTTGGGGGGGGGGGGCATTGTTTGTTCTTTGCTAGCCCCAAGTTTTAGTTCTGGTGGGTCTGCCCCTACGGGTTTTGCTTTGTGCCTGCCTGTTTGGGGCAGCAAAGGACCAGTGTTTAGACGGAACATTTCTGCTGAACCTAAGAGGTTGTACTTGAAGAAAATATTTAACAGTCTGCATCGATTTTGCTTAGTCTTCCATCTTTTTAAGTACCTCTTCAGTTTTCTGTCCGAACAAGCAGTCTTTGTCAAGAGGTGCAACCATGATTTTAGCTTTGACATAAGGGAGAGGTTGTACCTTCACCCATGCATGTCTTCTGATAATAGATCTGGTCACTGCTGCCCTGCTAGAAGCTTCTGGGCATCAAATCCACAGTGCAAGGAGCGCTTTGCCATCTGAGATGAAGAGTGCAGTAATTCTACAATATCTATTGTTGGTAAAATCTGGAAAAGCAGAAATTTGCTGTTTCAAAAGTTCTAAAGTGTGCAGTTGATATTTTAACATATGGAACCGACAGTTGAGTGCCATTATAGTTAAAGTTGCAGAGGTATATACTTTTTTACCCCATCTGTCCAGGGCCCTGGATTCTTTGAGGGAGCAAGATTCTTTGCAGAGGTAGCCTTAACTCACTTAGGTCTCAGAGTAATCACCTCTGGATCTGCTATAGGATTTCTGTAGCAGAATTTATGCGAGTCTGGTACCCTGGAGTATGTGTCAGGTTTTCTGGGGGCAAGTGGAAGGGTGACAGGGGTAAGGCTGGATTCTTAGTAAACATCTACCACCTCTAAGATGGGTGGGATGGCCAGAGGCCTGTGCAGTGTTAGGTCCAGAAACTTAGTCTTTTCTTGGATTGACGGAAATCCATCGATTCCCATTGGAAATGTTCCCCGAGGGTATGGATGGTTTCCCCAAAGGAAAAGTCCTCCGAAGGTGATGCAGAAGGAATGGATTCTTATGCATCGGAGTCTTCATAGGCATTAAGAGGATTTTTCTCTTCAAAACAAAGGAGTCAGATCCCTCAGAGTCTAAATCCAAGTGGATGTCTGGAGAAGATTCCCTTCTCCTTTTGGCTTGGCTGGTGTGTCCGGATTACCCCAGATGAAAGTGACGACATCCTCCGCCATTTTAAGCATTCTAGTTTGGGGGGGGGGGTAGTGGAATGTAATCTTTTGCTGTTTTCTTTGGAGTAGCTCTGTCTGGCTTGAACACTATCGGTGTGTTAGTCAGAAGAGAGGGCAAAGGCCTTGAAGTGAATTCCAAAGAGCAAGCGGTATCCTCTGAAGCCAGTGCCTGCATAGCGGCTCCAGACCCAACCAAGGCATTAACAGCCGAAGGCTCGTTAAAAGATGGTCATCTGCAGCATAAAGGACTCCGAAAGGGTCTCAGTAGAGGCCTGACAAGTAAGAGTCTGGCATCGGGCTGGAAAGCGACTCGCTGAATTTCAAACTGACTACCCTTTTAGCGGCCGTCATCGTAAGGCTTGGCTTATGCAGTCCGTCTCTATTAACTTTACGTTTTTTCAGATGTCCGGTTTGCTGACTGGCGCCATATCGGTAATCAGAGAAGGAAAACAAAAATATCTGGCTACAAACTGAGCTCTACAACAAATAGTTCGTGTTAAAAAGGGCAGACAACCGACAGCGTTGTACGTAGTGATCTGGGCCTAAGCAAGTGACACAATAAGAATAGAAGTCTATGTGTGGTATTTGCTTTCCACAGGCAAGCCAGTTGACTTTTTTGGACATCAGTTAGTGCAAGAAAAAGGAAAGATACCCAACGGGGTACTCAGCTTTAGACGTTCAGCTGAAGTTCGAAATCTGGAAACAGCCGACCGGCACTGTTGTGAATTGCTTCTGCTATGGGCTCCAAGAAAGACTGAAGTAATGGCATTGCCTGCTCTCCTTTATAGTTCAGCCTGACGTCACCCAGCAAGCAACAGCAGCCGATGCACAAAACCCTGACTCTGGTATTCAGACAGACTGAGGGCTACCACAACATGGATAACCCAGTGATTAAGACTGCAACAGTGAAACACTAAGAACATTGGGTTCCTCCTTGTTTGCGGACATACGTTACTGACATGTTGTAGGTTTGCCTTTCAGTTATCCTCAGAGGGAGAACATTCTGGAAGGCTTGTCACGCGAGGACAGCTCTCGCTAGGATGGTGGTATGCAACCTGGTATTCATGGAAGACCACGTGCTTAGACGGTCATTCACCTGAAAAGCCTACCCCCCACTCCAGATGGGAAGCGTCCATGGTCACTGTAGCTGTGTGTGTGTGTGTGTGTGTGTGTGTGTGTGTGTGTGTGGGGTAGAAGAAAAATACAGTTGCGTACACTTACCATAAATGTAGATGTTAGTGTGCATTCACTGTTGAAGTCGCAACATTTGTGTTATCTGCTTGCAGTAGCCCTCAGTCGGCCTGATTAACAAAGTCTTGGGTACTGCATCGGTTGCTGTCCCTTCCGTGACGTCAGGGGTATAAACAAGCAGCCAATGCCATTACATCAGTTTTTCTTGCCCCAGATGTCAGGTGCCCCCCTAATAGGAAGCAATTAAATCTAAACAAAGATATACCTCCAACAAAAAAGCAAATACACCAAAAAGCTTTTGAGCATTAAGGAGAGTAGAGGTATAGCCAAAAGTAGTAAGGGTGCTGGAGGAAAGGTAACAAGGACTGAAACAGTGAATACACTCGAACATCTACATTTATGCTAAGTGTATACAACTGTACCATGTTAGAGTTTCATGTCATCACATTTCGGTAGATTCCCAAAGCTAAGGATTGGAGGAGGAATTTAAATAGCATTAGGACCAGCTATAAGGCCCTGCAAAACTGCAGTGGCAAAGCCAGCTCTGGATTTAGAGAAAACTGGCAGATTATCATGCTTGATAAATGTACAGAACTCCAGGTATCAGCTTCTAGGATGTCCCTGGTAGGGATGCCTCTGAGAAAGGCTGTAGAGGTAAATGCAGCCCTGGTCGAGTGGGGTCTGATCCCATGTGAGATAGGTTTTCCATGATGCTTGTAACAGAAATTAATGCAATGGACTATCCATTTGGAAATGGTTTTCTTTGAAATAGCCCTCCCTTCTGCCTAGCAGCAAATGCCACCCAGCAGTTCAGATTCCCTTTGAGGTTTAGTCCTGTCCAAGTAGAATCTAAGTTGTCTGTGCACATCTAAGGAATGCAGTATCCGTTCCCCTTTGTTCTGTGGATTAGGAAAAAAGGTTGACAAATGAATGGCCTGATTAAAGGCCACACTGGATACCACCTTGGGCATAGAGGGATTGGTCCTGAGGGACACCCTGTCCGCATGAAAGATGAAAGGCTCCACTGCCATTAGGGCCTGTAATTCAGTTAGCTTTCCTTTTAGCAATCACTTCAGCAAGAAGGGTGTTTTCCAAGAAAATGAATTTTAAGTCTGCAGTAGCAGCTCGCTCCAAAGGAGGAAGAGTGAGTTTCTCCAATACAAAATTAAGGTCCCAGGCTGAAGTTGGAGCTCTCCTGGGAGGTCGTAATTTTTTGGCCCATCTGAGGAACTGCTTGCGCAGCGGATGAGAGGGGAGGTTCTGTGTTATAATGAGCTGAAATAGCCGAGTTGTGAATTTTGGAGGAGAAAGACAGGCCCTTGTGAAGCATCTCAGTTAAGTAGTGTAAAATCTGAGGTAAATTGGGCACTGCTGTGCTCATCCCTTGAGACTGGTTACAGGTGCAGAATCTTTTCCATTTTTCAGCATAATATTTTCTAGTACTAGGCCTCCTTGCCTCTAAAATGATATCCATCACTGGTTTACTGAGGGATGGTAAAGGAGAGATTAGGTAATTAGCCAGGCTGCTTGGTTCAGTGTGTGAAGCTGAGGGTGCAGAATCTAGTTCTCCTGCTGAGACATAAGGATAGGAGTCTGAGGCAGGTGCCATGGGGCCAACAGTGACAGTGCGCAAGAGGGGGTACCAGTGTTGGCGTGGCCAGTCTGGTGCAATCAAAATTGTCCTTGGTTTGTCTTGTTTGATCTTTAGTGGTACTTTGGAAAGACAAGGCAGAGGAGGAAAAGCATAAACTGATAGGTTTTTCCAGCTTAAGGACAGAGCATCCACTTTCCAAGCTTGTTTGTGGGGAGTCCTTGTGCAAAATTTGTACAATTGATAGTTCTAGGAGGAGGCAAACTGTTCTATATCTGGGCTCCCCCATTTGCTTGTCAACATGTTGAAAATCCTTTGTTCCAGTTTCCACTCGCTTGGTTCCATGAGTTTTTTGCTTAGTTCGTCTGCCAGTGCGTTTAAGTTTTCCTGGCAGGAATTGAGCATGAAGATGCACTTGGTAGCTCAGGGCTGTATTCCACAATGCCGTGGCTAGTCTGCAGAGGGAGTAAGAATGTGTACCCCCCCCCCCCCCTGCTCGTTTATGTACCACATAACAGTGGCGTTGTCAGTCTTTACCATTAATTGTTCTGGAAGAATGTGATCCTTGAAGGCTGTCAGAGCATTCTGTACAGCTATTTCGTTTTGATTGATACGCAGGTGCATCTGACTTGAGTTCCATTTGCCCTGAACGCACTTCCCTGCCAGGTGAGCTCCCCATGCATAGTCTGATGCGTCTGTTAGGGTTTGGGCGGCAGAGGGTAGTGTGAAAGGTAGTCCCTTGTTTTGGTGGCAGGCCTCTGCCCACCAAAGGAACTCTAACTGTAGGCAAGGTATGATAGGAATCATTGCCTCTAGATCCTGAGAATGTTGACACCATAGGCTTTTTAGATACCACTGTAGTTCCATCATATGCAGTCTTGCATATGGAATTAGAATGCGAAAGGCCATGAACCCCAAGGTTTGCAGTATTTGTCTTGCAGATACCGGGGTTTTTGTGGCCACTAGTTTGAAGTAGTTTGTCAAATGAATTTGTTTCTCTGGCGTGAGGAAAGCCATCTGGGAAGCTGTATTCAAGCTTGCTCCCAGGAACATAATTTGTTGACAGGGTACCAGGTGTGAATTCTTTTTGTTTATGGTGTACCCCAGACAAGTCAGCACCCTTTGTACAAAGGCCAGATGATTCACATGTATGTCCTGGCTTTATGCCTAAATTAGACAATCGTCCAGGTATGGGTATATTTGAATATTTCTTTGCCTGCAAAATGCAATGACTGGAGCTAGGCACTTTGTGAAAACCCTGGCCGCAGTAGATAAGCCAAAGGTCAGTGCAGAGAACTGATAGTGCGTGTTGCCTGCTTTGAAGCAGGTATGTTCTGCAAACTCCCTGACTGGGATGTGCAGGTATGCTTCCTTTAAACAGTGTGTGTTGCCAACCAGGCATCTTTGCCTAGCATAGGAAGCAACTGGTGAGTCAGCATTTTTAATTTTGGAATCACCAAAAAGGTATTTAAAGTAGAGAGGTTCAGGCTAAGAAGCTATGGATTGTCTTTTCTGGGTACCAGGAAAAGTCTTGAGTTGAAACCTTGTCCCTTTTCCTCTTCTGGTACAGATTGAATAGCCTTTATGCTTGAGAGTACTTGCTTTTGGGCCTCTTCCCACTGATTTGGGGGTAGATCTGGCCAACCGTTTGGGGGTGGTAATGTGTGGAAGTGAAATCTGTATCCTTGGGACTATTTAGGGGCTGCGGTAGTGCCTTACTGAGTACCAGCAAACTGGCGACTGGCCTAGAAGCATCGTCGGCAGCTTTGGACCTCGGCGGCCTGTATTTGTCTATCTTAGCATTTTTTCGGAATGTCGGTAGTCGGACAGCTTACCGAAGACATATCTAGATAATTGAACAGAGCACCAAAATATTTAGAAGCGAAAATATACCGATGACTGATGGTGGTTTAAATAAGGCAAAAAACTGACAGCGAGGTACGCCATGGTCAGGGCCTAGGCAAGGAATACAGTACGAATGAAAATCTTTGAGGTATTTGCTTTCCACAAGTAATACAATTATTTCCTTTTACCGACATCGGTTAAGAGAAAGAAAAAGATTCCCCAAAGGGGTACTTGGCTATTAGTTGAAGACTTCGGTTCTGAAACTCGAAAACGAATATTTCAAGAGTCGGCCGACCAGCACTTGTGAAGTGCTTCTGCTTCGGGCACCACACGGCAAGAAAGACGGATGTAATGGCATCGGCTGCATGTTTTATACCCGATTTCCTGACATCATGGAAGAGGACACCGCAACCCATGCAGGACCCAAAACTTTGTTAATCAGGCCAACTGAGGGCTACTGCAAGCAGATAACCCAAATGCGATGACTGCAACAGTGAAACATGAAGAACATGTACAAGGAAACAACCCATCAAAGCTAGACAAATAACGAACTTATTACAGCTTGAGATACTAAATCCTCCGTCTCACCAGGACAGCAGCAAATGAGATCTGGGGAGACATGGGCAGTGTGGTGCATTATGGGAAGAGGGAAGAGCTCGAGATGGTATCCAAAGTCTAAAAAATGGGGCTGAGGCAGATCCGAGGATTCTGAGACCCACAGACTAGGAGAATGAAAAGGACATCAGATACTGACAATATAACAAACTACAAAAATGAAAGTATTAATGGCTCAACCACCATGTCAGAAAAATTGGTTTTAATGACAGCACAACTAAAATTCATACTGCAAAAAACATTTTTTTATCTCCAAAAAAGAAGAAACTCCAAACTAGCCTTTCTTTTCAGTGTGCCACCAAGCTAAAGAACACTAGATTAATTACAACTCAACAGCACTAAACAGATGCTACAAAACATTTCTACTTAAGGAATCCCTTCCAAAAGATTACATGTGTACAGCTACTGAACACTGGACTCAAACACAAACTGCTGCCAAACACTGTAAAGCAGAGTTTCAGCTGCATTTAACAAATTATAAAATTAACATTTTTATCACTAACTTAAAACAGTTTAGAAATAACTGTGCATTTTGTACAGTTAATGCCACTCCATGGAAAATTATGCAAGCATGCCAGTGTTAAAGCATAAAAGTGCAGAATTTCGAAAGTAGTCTATATCAGTGCCCACTGGCTTTTTTCTATAACACAGGATGAGCTTTGCAGATAAGGGGGGGGGGGTTCTCCATAAGCTAGCAAAACAACACTGCATACAAGAATATTTTTAAAAAGTCCAATTAAACTTTAGGTGTTAACAAAAATAAATAAAAGCTGCATAACTGCCCATGGAGCTTGCACACGCAAAAAAAAAAATACAGAGCAAACAGTGTTCTCTAGAGCTCCCCACCCCTTTTAGCATGTCCCTTTTCTTCTCTCTATGCTCAAGAATTTGAATTTGGGACAATGCTTGACTGTGAATAATGAAGATGAGAAAAAAAATCAAATACGTTAAAAGCGGTTAAAACAATGTTCACATTTTCACACTGGCATTAGCCCTACACACAACCTAACTTCTTTACACAAAATTCTCAGACCCTAAAGTTTACCCCTTTTTCCTCCAATGCTCTTTGAAACAACTAGAAAATGGCAGCATTAAAATGTGACACATGTGGTCACAAATCGTATTGAAAAGGTAAAACGGTTACTGTCAGTTGGTTAAAAACTGCTCCCAACCTGTCCTCAGGGTTAGGGGGGATGCCAAGGTCTCCTGTGCGCAGCTTACGAGTCAGGTCTTCTATCTGCAGTTGCACTGGAAGAAACCAGGTTAGGAAAGAAAAGGACGGAAAAAAGAAAAGGTTACCATAAAACATTTGAACTGTTAACAATAAAGCATGAAAAAAACAAACTGGAGAAATTGCTATGGAAATCTGACACTTAAAACTGACCAGCTAAAAACAGTAAAGCATGAAGCAAACATTTGTCAAGGTCATAACACGTACCTCAGAGGGCATCACAGTACTATATAACCAACAGCAGATCTTTCTGAAAAAGTGCAGTATTTTTCCCCAAACTTTTGTTTGGTACTTGTCAAACAGACTAACTCCCTTTTCAGTTGATAAAGTCAAACATTTATCTGTAGTCAAGTTGAAAGAGCCAAGCAAAGAGAAGTTCACCATCTTCTATGTAAAGGGAAAATTGTGTACTCAACACCACACTGCTGAGAAGGTAGACTGCTTAGGTTTCAGGGTAGAGAGCCAAGTATTAAAGAAAACAAAATCAGTAAAAATTTACCAACCTCCAGTTCAGTACCTAGACATTTCTGTAACGTATCTGTGATGGTGATGCCTTTTTTTTTTTTTTTTTTTAAATATACACTTCCAAAAATACATCACACTGCATGATTTATTTTTCATTTAACGGGGAATAAACAAGTAGTTCACAATAATCAATGAAATGTCTAGTAATGTTAGTGTAAAAGAAAAACCTAAACCAGCAACATTCACATAATTCCAAACAGAAAATTTCAATCTTAGAAAAACCTGAACATTTTAAACAGCATATTGGTGTATAAACAAGATAAACAATGCAAACAATATTTGCAGCAAAATTTCACTACGGTCATAAAATAGTTTTTTCACCAATTTTTCAGTCACTGTAAATATGTAGGAAACATAAGAAATCAGTAAAGAATTACTGCAGTTCCTAGGGGGGTGCGAATAAGGCATTCAACTATCAGGTTCACACATGGCAAGGATGGAGAAAAAAAACATTCCCCAAAGAAAGTTTTAATCAAAATGTTCCAACAGTTTAACATTTTTTTTAAGTAAAATAAAGCAGACAAAATGACCCTGAAAAGCAAATATGTCCACAAATAAGTGTCAATACAAAAAATGCAATGAAAACAATGAAAGGATTCTCAATTTATTGATCAATTCAGGATCAGCCTTTTACATTATTTATCCTGCCTTCAACTGCAATCCTTTTCCCTCTCAATAAAAATAAAGCATCATATGACTTAAGCAGTCCTAAAATCTGCAAGGTAAAAGCAAATTTAAAACTTTCAGTGAAAGCATTCATAGACAAAAAAATAAATGTTTACATGTTGCTAGCAAAGTGTTGTGCTGGCTGACAGAGAAAGGCACTCATTTTTATTTTTTTGTTTTACTCCCTGCAGAAGGGTTCTGCAATAACATGGGCTGTAAATGCAACATGTAGAGTCCCGTAAGGTTACTTACTTGTAAAAGTACATAATCAGACAAATCTAATACCACCATATGGGTTTACCAAAATTCAGTATTAAGCCTTCAGCTAGATCTTCTCCAGATACTGGCCATCATCCCTCTGATAAATCAACTCTGGTCTCAGATGTCAGGAGACTCCTATATGCCCCAAGCTGTTCTTCAACCTCATGCCCTTTACAGAAGTACATTTGTGGTAGGCAAAGTCTGAGAAGCACTGACACTCAATGAACACCCTTACACAATGCAACTCCAAAAGAGAATCAGCAATAGCTATGGCACATGACACCATTATTTTATATGGATTACAGGTTAGCCAAAATAAAGTTGGAAAATATTTGCAATATTACAATGCACCAATGGCAACAAAGGGGGAGAGAGCTTTCCTGTTACAGTAACCTCACCTTAAAGACTGTATAGCTGTATAAGAACTTGCCATAACTGAAGTTGTCTGAGTATGTTCACTGCTGCAGTAGTGCTAGCTTTTCAGACTTCTGCCTCGGAAAGTTCAACTTCAAGATCTTTTCACTCTTACCCTTTCTGGCTGGGTAAGCGCCATCACACCAGAATGTTTGCACATCTGTGGCATAAGGCAGGTAACCAAAACACACCATCTCTGGATCTTTCTTGCTTCTCTAAATCAGAGTTCTGGTAAAAGAATACTAGGTAGAAAAATAGCAGTGTGTGGCAGCCCAACCAGAACCAGCCCCCCCAAAACTCCCTTTCAATCACTAAACCAAAAAACAGTACTGTATAGGGATCATGAAGGATTGCAACAGACTGAAGAGTGGCATAACAAGGGTAGCTGGACATCCAACTCCAACCCCAGAAATGGTCAACGAACTGGAAAGCATTAAGCAATGCTACTGTAACAGTAAACATATATGAATACCTAAAACACCAAGTCACTACACAACTGTTCAAGGTTTTTTGTTCACTGTTGCAGTAGTGGTAACTCTTGTGAATCTTCTGAGTCAGTGTAGCTGGGTCCTAGAAAGGACTGAGCCATCAGTCATTTTACAATGATAGTGTCAGCTTCTGCCCTGGATCTGTACGCAATGCCAAAGTTTCATTGTTTGGAAAAATTAGACACAAAAATCAGGACAGCTGCCTCCACGACTACCAGAGAGCTTAACCCTCAAGAAAAACAGCAGTGGTCGCTGTTCTTAGGAAGCAGGCTCCTACATATTCTGGTACAGTTTTGCAATGGAAAACATTAAAAGAAAATACAGAACAGCCATTTGGTAACTGCCTGAGACAGGCATGTCCCTCTTCTCTTGGAAAGGCATGAAATTAACTCATCAATTTTCCCTATTTTATACTTTTTTAGGTGAAATACTGCATTTGCATATTCAGAGTATACAAAATTTGTTTTCCCTTGCTCTATGGAGCAAGGATGAATGCAGGAAGGTTAATGGCCAGATTTACGGAGATCTATGTCCCCACTTTGGACACAGGACAGGTTTAAGCGTGCAAGGTTACCCTATAATTGTGGAAAACACAAATGACATGCTTGCATTTAAGCACCTGTAATTCAGAATTTCTTAAGATATTACAGCTACTAGGGAAACTGTCATCCAGGTAATGTAATTCAAGGGTGCTGCACCTGCAAGCTAAAATAGCGGTAAAAACATTTAGCATGCTCCCCATCCATGTGAAGCAGAGCTCCTCCCTACAGTTGTGTACACTTACCATAAATGTAGATGTTGGAGTGTATTCACTGTTGAAGTCATCATATTTGGGTTATCCTGGCAGGGGCAGCCCTCAGTCGGCCCGAATACCAGAGGCTTAGTATTTCTCTCAGTTGCTGTCATTCCAGGACAGACGTCAGTGGTATAAAATCAGGCAGCTGACGCCATTACATCAGTTTTTCTTGCCCAGTCAGGAGTCCCCAAATAGGGAGAGTACAGCTGTGTACACCTACCATAAATGTAGATGTGAGAGTGTCTTCACTGTTGCAGTCGTAACTGTAGGGTGTTCCTGCCGGCAGGCAGGCCGAGGTCGGCCAGAATTCCAAAGTCTGGGTCCGGCGGCGGCTGTACCAGCAAGTACCCTGACGTCAGAACGTAGAGGTATAAAGCTGACAGCAGACGCCAACTTCTCCAGCCTTTCTTGCCCCAGATGTCAGAAGCCCCCAATAAACCAATAGGTGTCCAAAAGGAAACACAAATACACCACAAAAGTGGAAGAGAGAACAAACAAAAATAAGAGGGGATTGGGTGGGAGGGAAACACCGACCGCAACAGTGAAGACACTCGAACATCTACATTTATGGTAGGTGTACACAACTGTACTATGTTCTTCGTGTTTCACTGTTGCAGTCATAACTGTAGGGTAGAATCCCAAAGCTGTGAATGAGGGAGGAGGTTATGCAGAAGGGGCAGCTAGAAGACCCTGAAAAACAGCAGAGGCAAAGCCTGCCCTAGACTTAGAATACAGAGGGAGATTATAGTGCTTAGAAAAAGTATGCACTGAACTCCAAGTGGCAGCTTCCAAAATGTCCTTGGTAGGAACTCCCCTGAGAAAAGCTGATGAAGTGGCAGCTGCTCTAGTAGAATGACTTCTAACAGTACCTGAAATCTGTTTCCCATAGTGAGTAACAAAACCTTATTCCATGAGCAATCCATTTGGAAATAGTTTGTTTTGAAACAGCCTTACCTAGAGAACTGGAGGCATAAGAGATAAGCAATTGATCAGATTTTCTGAAATCCTTAGTTTTGTCCAGGTAAAATAGTAGTTGTCTGTGTACGTCCAATGAATGTAAGATCCTTTCCCCTTTATTTTGAGGATTTGGAAAGAAGGTAGGAAGGTGAATAGTCTGATTTAGAGCCACTTTCGAAATCACCTTAGGCATAAATGTAGGAATGGTCCTCAAGGAAACTCTGTCTTGGTGGAAGATAATATATGGTTCCACAGCCATAAGAGCTTGCAACTCTGAAACCCTTCTGGCAGAAGTCAATGCTAACAAAATAGCTGTCTTCCAGGACAAGAACTTGATATCCGAAGCCGCAGCAGGCTCAAAAGGAGGCAAAGTAAGTTTCTCCAAGACATAATTAAGATCCCAAACAGGAACAGGAGTAGTTCTGGGAGGTCTTAAATTCTTAGCCCCTCTCAAAAATTGTCTCACCAGCTGGTGAGAAAAGATGGGAGGATCAGTGTTGAAATGAGCCGAGATAGCAGAAGCATGAATTTTGATGGATGAAAAGGAGAGGCCTTTAAGCAAAAGGTCTGAGAGGTAAAGTAAAATGGAGGAAATATCAGGCAAAAGAGGGTTAGAACCTCGGTCCTTCATCCAAATACAAAATCTTTTCCATTTAGAAGCATAAGATTTTCTGTGCTAGGTCGCTTAGCTTCTAAAAGAACATCCAAAACTTGTTTGGGAAGAGCAGAAGGAATCAAAGGCCCTTGAAGAGCCAAGCTGACAGGCATACAGTCTTGATTTGGGAGTGTAGCATCTGACCCTGATGCTGGGACAGAAGAGAAGGGATCAGAGGAAGAATCCAAGGAGGCTCCAAGAATAGGTGTTTTAAAGTTGGATAACAAAACTGCCGAGGCCAATTTGGAGCTATCAGAATGATAATCTTGGGTTTGTCCTGTTTTATTTTCAGTAACACCCGAGGCAGAAGAGGAAGAGGAGGGAAGGCGTATCCCGAAAGATTCCTCCAGCTGAATGACAGGGCATCCACTTTCCAAGCTGTTTTGTGGAAGGACCTGGTGCAAAAGAGGGGCAACTGATGATTGAGATGGGATGCAAACAGATCTATCTGAGGACAACCCCAAACTGCAGTAATCTTGCTGAATAAGCTGGGGTCCGGCATCCATTCGTGAGGATCCAAAAGGTTTCTGCTTAGGCTGTCTAAGAGATTCTGTTTTCCTGGAATGAATTGAGCTTGGAGATGCAGATTCAGATTTAGAGCAGTGTCCCATAAATTCATGGCTAGTCTGCAAAGGGTGTAAGAGTGAGAGCCCCTTGCTTGTTTATGTACCACATGACTGTGGTATTGTCTGTACGAATCAGAAGAGGCCCTGGATTCAAAAGATTCTGGAAGGCTAGAGGAGCATTTTGGACTGCCAACATTTCCTTCAAGTTGATGTGCCAGAGAAGATGCTTCTTTGTCCAAGAGCCCTGCTGGCAAATATCTAGAAAATGAGCTCCCCAAGCATAATCCGAAGCGTGTTCATGTTTTATAGGTTGTTTTATTTTTCATACCTTTCACATTTTTTCATCATCTTTTACTAGTAATGTTATTTAATTTCATGACTTTTTAAATATTTAGGGATGATGGGGTGTTTAGTTCAATATGATCTATGAACTAACGCCTTTTTTATTGAAAATGTGTAGTTTGAAGCAACATCGATTGATGATTAATGTCTGCTTTGTATTGTAAGCTTCAGGCATTAGGACCAAGAAGACCGCCTTGCTTTCCTCAAGATGCCCTATAGGCACTTAAAAGCACGTGATTTTCCGTGCAGATACGTGGGTCTGTTCGTCTTTCGTATAATGTAAAACTAATGTACAGATATGCTTATGGCTTCAAATCCAGTAAGGATTTTAATGATACAATTTTTTGTTGCATTATCATGTTGTTGGCGAACATGATTCTGTTAAGGACACTTCAGGGTGATTCATGGAACAATTATTTAGTGATGAACCTACGCCCGTGAGTAGTGTTTTGTTATGGTTGACAATGTAACGACTGCAATATTCGTAAGAATGAATGTTCACATATTACTGACAATCTAAATGGAAGTTTGATGGTCCATGGTTTTTTGGCGTTAATGCATAGATCATCAGTGTTGTGTTTGATAAGATCGCTGGAACGATTTATGATTTTAGAATTTTGTGTATAGCTTTTATGAACAGTTTTACTTGACGTTCTTCCTAATTTGTTTTGGTCTCCATGACTATTAATTGTTTAGTTGATTAGTTGCAGTATGCTTACCTAATGAGCCCGCCAAAAGGTTGTATATATGCACCTGATATTTTATTTTGAACTAATATATCTGATGAAGCATAGCTTGACTATGCGAAAGCGCTCATTTTCTGTTTTTGAATAAACGTTTTTGCTACTACTTTAAACGACTGCCATTGGATTTTATCTGGGACAAGCTGCCTTTTGTGTTTTGGTGATACCTTCGTGGTGATTGCTCTTACATTTTTACACCTACGTTTTCCTTGTTTGGTGAGAGCATCCTTAGCTGTGAGTAGTACTCCTGGTATTGCTGTTTCTTGTTTTTTGTGTACTACTCTACGCACACGATGGAAAGTCAGAACGTTGGGAATGCTTCCACTCCAGGGCCGAGGGATACGTCTCGTTTGTGGACAGGTCTGTTTGTACAAGATCTTAACCCTTTATTGTCACTGGATTTGAATGAGGCACCAACCCATAGATCTGCTTCTGATACTGGAGAAAATTTACAAGATTTTCATGACCAACTGAGAATGTTGGAGAATAATCTCTACCAACTACAGAGATATTTATGGCAAAGACTACACCTAGAAGCGTGCTTGCATTACAAGGTAGTCCCCAGAGGCATGCGGGTCTTCTGCATGCCTACGTATGGGGACTCCCACCCTTCTCTATTAAAGCAATGGCAGGATTTGAACATCAATCTAGGATTCGACTATGTAAGACTTCTATTGAATTATTTCTCACCACTGGAAACTGAACTTCGGAATAAAACTGATATTCTTTACCAGAGAATACTTGATAACTTCACCTCTGATTACTGTAGTGAAAAACTTTGTGTAGTCTTAACACATGTTAAGACATTTGGTGAAAGGCTGAGCAAGACCAAGCAACACAAACTTAAGAGAGACCATATGGATTTTCAAAATGGCCATGTGTTTGTGTGGCCCAGACACCAGGGTGAACAAGCTAGTACCATACGTAATACAACCAATCATGTACATGTTACAGTTGACTCAGAAGTTGTCAATGACTTACTGCCACAATCTCTTGATATCCACCCTATTGTGCAGGCAGTAACTGTTTCCAACAGAGTCCGTGACTTGGACCCGATTGAGATCCCCGATATGGACACACCACCACCCAATCAGGAGGCCCTGCAAAGTCATCATAATACAGGAGCCATACCTAAGAATAAGAACGTGAAAGAAATGCAGAACCCCCCTTTTTTACCCTACCAACGGAAGTTTGCTCCACAAGGGAGGGGGCGCTCCAGCAGCAGGGGAACGAGAAAATGCAAATACTCCGAGGAACGGAACATGCCCAACAGAAGGACAAGGTATTGACTTTGGTGTTTAATTTTTCTAACCATGCTATTGATACAGCTACGTTTAGCCTTCTCAATAGAGGGCTCTCCTTCATTCCTGCTGCCAAAGCATCGTTAGAAGACACTCTATTGGACTTAAGACTGTTTTGTAGACGTGTTTGTCTTAAGCTTTTATTTGCTGACAGTGACTGTGGTACTAGCATAAATGAACTATCTAATATGTTCAAGAAAAAGAGTACCTTTTCACCTCCATTACAACCGATGGTACAATGTTTTTTGGATTTATGTGAAAATGATTTGTATGCACTGTTTTCTTCGACACACAGCAGGAAAGGGAAGTTCTACAATCTCAATAGAGATGAAAACCGTGCCTTAACTTGGCTAAAGGGCAATGATAAGTTGGTTGTGAAGCCTGCAGACAAAGGGGGGGGGGGGTAGTACTAATGGACTCAGAGGAGTATAAGAGATGTATGAATGAACTGCTATCTGATCATAATACTTATACACGTATTTCCTTACATCAGGTTTCTACCATCATTAACACTGTCAAAGATAATATTTATGATCTGTTGCTATGCAGACAGATTAGTACAGAGATGTACGAATATCTTTTGCAAACCGACCCTATCATTCCCATTCTTAAAGGCCTCCCAAAGGTTCACAAGGAGACATGGCCCATTCCTATGAGACCCATTGTAGCAGGAGAGAAATGGGTCACGGCCCATATATCCATCTTTTTAGAGAGTATCCTACGCCCAGTGGTTGATAGTTGTAGCAACATACTTAAGGATACCTATCAACTACTTGAGACTTTGAAATGTGTACATCTGGAGAAGCCTAAGGCATGTTATCTACTCATAACCATGGATGTTGAGAAACTTTTTACTTCCATCCCTAATGATATAGGCATCCAATACATCAGGGAATTATTGCACAAGGAAACTCAGTTCTCCAGTGATAGAATTATACTGGTTACACAACTGTTAGATATAGTTTTGAACAACAACATCTTCATATTTGGAGATGAGTATTTCCTGCAGGCATGGGGGGTAGCCATGGGGACCCCCTGTGCCAATACATATGCTAACCTGGTAGTATATTGGTGGGAGAAGTTGTTTTTGTTTACTCATACATCCTTCAGACAGGTTAAATACTATAAACGGTTTGTAGATGACATACTTATAATCTGGGAAGGATCAATTACAGATTTTCTAACATTTCTGGAACATCTACATACCACCACTAATTTTTTGAGATTCACTGTAGACAGCTCACATCATTATGTAAACTTTTTAGATGTCACACTACGGTTGACCGACGAAGGTACCATCACTACTACACTGTATAGAAAAACTGCATGGAGAAATGCATTGCTAGCTGCCGATAGCATGCATCCAGCCTACACATTTCGTGGGATAGTAACTAGCCAGTTTATTAGGGTATCTAGACTTTGTCAAAGCAAGAATGACCTTTTTGAGGAATCCAGTAAATTAGAACTTCTATTTAAAGAAAGGGGCTATGATATGAATATGGTCAGAAAAATCAGACGTGATATCATTGGTGACATAGATCTTGCCACCACTGGAAAATCCTTTACATCACATGGATATAGGAGTAAAGCCTCTATGGAATTGACCTCTTATGAAAATAATGTACACTATGTTATTAAATATACAAATGAAGTAGAAAGCATTAGAGGTATCATCAGAAAAAATTGGAATGTTCTTACTGTGAATAAGCAAATTAAAGGCATAGTGGGCCCCACACCCAGGTTTTGTTATAAAAACAGTGATAATCTTAAGAAACAACTTTGCAACAATCAGCATATTACTAATGTAGGTAAACCTACTGGTTTACTCTTGGGTGATGTAGTAATCAAAGGGACTCATCCATGCTTACATTGCCCTAGGTGTAATAGCCTAAGTAAAACGCAGGAATATAAGCATCCCAACATGGACATAATATTCAAACCTAAATTTTATGCGGATTGCAATACTAGGAATGTGATTTATTTGGCTACCTGCTCTTCTTGTTCAGCCTTCTACATAGGTTTAACCAAAAGAAGATTGCGTGATCGCATTTATGATCACCTTTACGAAATTCGGAGACAAGAGGAAACCAATGCTAGACATGTGCAGGATAATCGTTCCCACTATTTTACTTTTAGGGTCCTACAGGTCATTACACCTACTCTAAGGGGAGGCAATACTGATCACATGTTGGCTAAAGCTGAGCTACATTGGATATTAAAATTAGCAGCGCACCTTCCACCGGGCCTGAATAGTTCTATACCTTTAAAACCTGCACTAGTTGAACGCAGATAGAATCATATAAGGAAACACCGGGTTATACTCTGAGCAGTGTTCTCTACATGGTTCTTTCATACATAGTGCTATCAAACTATGATGGTTTTACCTTCTACATGTCCGTATAGTATTGTTATACTCCTCAGCCTTGTTCTGATGGGTCCTTTAGACATATCTGACATTTTCATTGTTGTAATTAATTCATACTACATACTCTATATTTGTTGATCATACAGCTAGTATTACAGCATGAGTATTGCCTCTCATCCATAATGGGTGTTCATGTGTTTTCTCATTTCATGATCCAGCACCCTGATTTTTTACTCATGGAACCATTCTCTATATACGTTGGTTCATATATTTTTTATCACATGTCACTCATAGTGCACCAGGATGGTTTGAGTTTTGATACATACTTTTTGATTTTTTATAGTATGTGTAATTCGTATAGTCGTTTACCTAGTTTTGTTAGATGCATTTTCAATAGCAGACCACATGCTTGGCTTTTCAACACATCCACTTGAGCAGGTGTTACATTTGGTGTGTAGAGATGTTTTGTAATCTACTGGCTCATACTTAGAGTTGGTTATTATCGTTCTACATTTTTCATGTTTTATAGGTTGTTTTATTTTTCATACCTTTCACATTTTTTCATCATCTTTTACTAGTAATGTTATTTAATTTCATGATTTTTTAAATATTTAGGGATGATGGGGTGTTTAGTTCAATATGATCTATGAACTAACGCCTTTTTTATTGAAAATGTGTAGTTTGAAGCAACATCGATTGATGATTAACGTCTGCTTTGTATTGTAAGCTTCAGGCATTAGGACCAAGAAGACCGCCTTGCTTTCCTCAAGATGCCCTATAGGCACTTAAAAGCACGTGATTTTCCGTGCAGATACGTGGGTCTGTTCGTCTTTCGTATAATGTAAAACTAATGTACAGATATGCTTATGGCTTCAAATCCAGTAAGGATTTTAATGATACAATTTTTTGTTGCATTATCATGTTGTTGGCGAACATGATTCTGTTAAGGACACTTCAGGGTGATTCATGGAACAATTATTTAGTGATGAACCTACGCCCGTGAGTAGTGTTTTGTTATGGTTGACAATGTAACGA
Source organism: Protopterus annectens (assembly GCF_019279795.1). Taxonomy (NCBI): domain Eukaryota; kingdom Metazoa; phylum Chordata; order Ceratodontiformes; family Protopteridae; genus Protopterus; species Protopterus annectens. The sequence goes on from NC_056738.1 coordinate 403,396,286, forward strand.
CTGCAATATTCGTAAGAATGAATGTTCACATATTACTGACAATCTAAATGGAAGTTTGATGGTCCATGGTTTTTGGCGTTAATGCATAGATCATCAGTGTTGTGTTTGATAAGATCGCTGGAACGATTTATGATTTTAGAATTTTGTGTATAGCTTTTATGAACAGTTTTACTTGACGTTCTTCCTAATTTGTTTTGGTCTCCATGACTATTAATTGTTTAGTTGATTAGTTGCAGTATGCTTACCTAATGAGCCCGCCAAAAGGTTGTATATATGCACCTGATATTTTATTTTGAACTAATATATCTGATGAAGCATAGCTTGGCTATGCGAAAGCGCTCATTTTCTGTTTTTGAATAAACGTTTTTGCTACTACTTTAAACGACTGCCATTGGATTTTATCTGGGACAAGCTGCCTTTTGTGTTTTGGTGATACCTTCGTGGTGATTGCTCTTACATTTTTACACTTACATAATCCGAAGCGTCCGTGGTTATGACCTGAGAAGGTTGAGGCAGACGAAAGGGATTCCCTTAGTTTAAGGCGCAAGCCCTGGACCACCAAAGGAACTCCTTTTGGAGGCAGGGAATCAGTGGAATCATTGTGTCCAGACTGTGGTAATGCTGTGACCATACACTCTTTAGGTACCATTGAAGCTTTCTCATATGAAGCCTTGCATTTCGAATCAACAGGATGCAAGAAGCCATGTAGCCCAATGCCTGCAGGAATTTCCTTGCAGTGAGCTGAGTTAAAGTAGCCAAGGCTTTGAAAACTGAGGCCAGCTGTAATTGTTTTTCTGGAGTGAGGAAGGCCCTTTGCAAGCTTGTGTTTAGAAGAGCTCCCAAAAAGATCATTTGCTGAGAGGGGATCTAATGTGACTTTTTTGTGTTCACTGAAAATCCCAGTAGAAGGAGAAGACGTTGAACAAAATGCAGATGAAGTAAAAGGTCTTTGCTGTCCGCCTGAATAAGGCAGTCGTCCAGATAGGGGTAAATTTGAATCCCTTGGAGTCTGCAATAAGCTACTACTGGAGCCAGGCACTTGGTAAAGACTCTGGGCGCAGTAGATAAGCCAAAGGGCAGTACAGAGAATTGAAAGTGCCTCGAACCTGCCTTGAATCTGAGGTATTTTCTGCGTTCCTGCCTGATGGGAATGTGTAAGTAGGCTTCCTTCAAGTCCAATGTCACCATCCAAGCATCCTGGGAGAGCACTGGAAGAAGTTGTTGTAGAGTAAGCATCTTGAATTTTGGAATTTTCAGAAAGGTGTTTAATACTGAAAGGTCCAGAATAGGTCTCCATGAGTTTTGTTTTCTTGGGACCAGAAATAGTCTTGAGTAAAAACCTTTTCCCATCTCTGAAAGTGGAACAGGCTCTATGGCTCTCATGGCCAATAAAGCGTCCACTTGATTTAAGGCCTCTGACCATTGATGTTTTGGCAGATCTGGCCAACCGATAGACCTTGGCAGAGTATGAAAGTGGAATTTGTAACCTCTTAAAATCACGTCTAAAACCCATTTGTCTTGGGTAATATGAGTCCAATTTTGGTAGAAAAGAGAAAGTTTTCCTCCGAGAGGGGCTTCCAGGCAAGGAGGACCTGTAGCCCAGCAGAGAGAGTCATTGGGTCAGCTTCCTTTGTGATTGAGATCTGTCTTCTCCCCTTCTAGGTGATGAAGCAGTCCATTGTCTGGACCTGTTAAGAGGCCTGAGCCCGACTTCTGGAGCGTCTAATATCTTCCCCTTTGAGGCCTGTCAGACGTGGGAAAGGACCAATTTTTGGAGGGCCAATTTCTAGAAAATCTAGCGGGCTGAACTTGTAAGAAATCTTTAACAGTCTGCATCGATTTCGCTTTATCCTCCATCTTTTGAATAACCTCCTCAGCTTTAGAACCAAACAAAACATCATGCTGAACAGGGGCATCTAACAATTTAGCCTTAACTAGCTCAGGTAAATTCTGCTCTCGAAGCCAAGCATGTCTCCTGATAACAGTACCAGAGGCTGCGGCCCTACAAGATGCCTCCAAGGCATCAAAACCACAATGTAAACTATGTTTGCTAACTTGTTCAGCTGCATGCAGTACATCTTGTAATTCCTTGTCCTCTGCACATGCAGGAAAGGAAGAAAGTTTTTGTTTTAAAACAGACAAAAGAAATTGCTGATACTTGAACATAGGAAACTGGCAATTTAAAGCTCTAATAGAAAGAGTAGCAGAAGTATACACCTTTTTGCCCCATCTGTCCAAGGCACGAGAATCCTTTTCAGAGGGAATAGGATTTTTAGATGAAGCGGCCTTAGCAGCCTTAGAACCCTGAGAAATAGTTTCAGGATCTGCAGAAGGGTTCTTGAACAAAAATTGATGGGAATCAGGAACTCTGTAAAATCTATCCGGCTTAGAAGGAGCAGGCGGAAAGGAATCAGGATTCAGGTTAGCTTCAGAGAAAGCATCATCCACAATATCAAGAACAGGAGGAATAGCCAAAGGTCTGTGTTGTGGGAGAAGGAGAAATTCCCTTCTTGAAAGCGGAATAATCCTGACCTTCCCAATGAAAATGCTCTCTCATCTCATGCAGGGTTTCCCCAAAAGAAAAATCTTCAGGGGGAGAAGCAGAGGGAATAGAGTCCTCTGCATCAGAATCCTCATAAGGAGGAAAAGAATAATCCTGGTCAGAGGAAGAGACTGAAGACACAGAAGCCTGATCAGAGGAATCATAAGGAATATCCTGTCTAGGCCTTTTTTCAGGAGGAGGGTGAGAACCCCTAATCATAGTAAGCAAATCTTCAGCCATCCTTAACAATTGCTTCTGGGTCTTGGGAGCTGAATCCGAAGAAGCTCGAGAAGGAACCCTTGGCTTAACATGAGTCTTTGACTTTGCCTGTGTCTTTGTAGAAATAGTAATATGAGGAGGCCTGAAAACCCCTTCAGAAGCCGGTACCTGCACAGCAGTTCCAGACCCATCTGAAGGAGCGATGTCTGAAGGCCCTGCAGCAGATAAAATACTGGGCCTAGTTGGCTCCCCATGGGAGTCAGTGTCGGCCATCGGTTCCGAAGTGGCTGACGACAGGGGCTGCAAAAGCACCTCACTGACGACAGCCGAACCCGAAGCTGGCTCCGGCTGCAAAGTATCCTGTTTGGAACTTGGAGGCCTATCCTTGTCCTTGCGTTTTTTGTGAATTCCAGTTGTCGGTAAAGTATCCGACGACATCCTATAAAGTACAGTTTTGTACCTACCATAAATGTAGATGTCCGAACTGGATAGCATCTGCAGTCATAACAAGTGGGTTGTCCTGTCGTCAGGCAGCCCTGCAGTCGGCCGGATTCCAAAGTCCGGGTCCGGCTTCGGCTGATGTCACACTCCTCCCGACGTCATCTCTGTTGGTCTTCGGGTATAAAAGCATCAGCCGACGCCATTTTCCTCAGTGTTTCTTGCCCCAGATGCCAGTAGCCCTCTTGCAGGCTAAAATTTGGATAGATGCCAATGTTTCCAAATAGATAGAGGTAAACACAGCAATAAGCATATATGTACATATATACAAACAAATACACCATAAAGACTCCCCAAAAGCTAGCTATTAGGAGGGTAAACACCCTAGGAGTACCACAGAGGGAAGGAGGGAGGGTAATCCTGACTGCAGATGCTATCCAGTTCGGACATCTACATTTATGGTAGGTACAAAACTGTACTATGTCCTTCATGGATGCATCTGCAGTCATAACAAGTGGGTAGAATACCATAGCCAACTAGGGAGGAGGATAAAAGTAGATTATGGTGTGTTTAGGATCCCTTGCAGTACAGCAGTGGCAAACCCTGCTCGGGATCTGGAATAAAGAGGCAAATTATAATGCTTGGCAAATGTATGCACGGAGGTCCAAGTAGCCGCCTCAATAATGTCTTTGGTTGCCACTCCTCGTAAGAAGGCTGTGGTAGTGGCTGTTGCCCTTGTAGAATGAGGTCTTATGTTCTGTGGAATTGGTTTTCCATGGAAGGAGTAACAGTATCGTATGCAATTTCCTATCCATTTGGAGATTGTCTGTTTGGAAATAGCTTTTCCTTCCCTTCCTGTTGCATAGGCTACAAAGAGTTGGTCAGTCTTTCTGCTATTTTTTGTTCTGTCCAAGTAGTAGCGTAGCTGTCTATGTACATCCAAGGTATGCAGTATTCTTTCCCTCTGTTTTGTGGGTTGGGAAAGAAGGTAGGTAGGTGGATTGCCTGGTTTAAAGACACTCTGGATACCACCTTGGGCATAAATGTAGGATTAGTCCTCAAGGACACTATCTTGGTGGAAGATTAGGAAGGGTTGCACTGCCATTAAGGCCTGTAGTTCTGAAACCCTCCTTGCTGAAGTAATTGCCAGGAGGAAAGCAGTTTTCCATGACAGGTGTTGTAGGTCTGCTGTTGCTGCTGGTTCAAAGGGTGATAGTGTCAACTTTTCTAGCACAAAGTTTAAATCCCAAGCTGGTAATGGTGGTTTCCTTGGAGGTTTTACATTCTTGATTCCTCTGAGGAACTGCCTGAGCAAAGGGTGCGAAAAACAGGTGGATCAAAGCTGTATTCTGCTGAAATAGCTGATGCATGTATCTTGATGGAGGAGTAGGACAGGCCTGAATGAAGAAGTTCGCCAGATACTCCAGAATGTTAGGCATATCTATGTTTGACACATCTTTTCCTCTTTCCGTACTCCAAATGACAAACCTTTTCCATTTTCCAGCATAGCTCCTTCTTGTTGAAGGTCTGCGTGCTCCAAGAATAATGTCTTTAACTCTTTGGGAAAGTTCTGGATTAGCTGCTGCTATGTGATGTTCCAAGCAGGCAGTTGCAGCGTTTTAGGTTTGGATGTATGATGCTGTAGTTGTTCTGAGTTAACATCAAAGGCATCAGTGGTATTGGCCACATATTGTTCGAGACATGCTCTTCAGTAGTGGGTACCAGTGTTGTCTTGGCCAGTTTGGAGCTATCAGGATTATCCTTGGGCGTTCTTCCCTTATTTTAGCAGTACCTTGTGTATCAAAGGAAGAGGTGGGAATGCATATGCTGTTAGGCCTTTCCAGTTGAAGGAGAGTGAGTCCACTTTCCATGCTAGTGGGTGGAATGTCCTTGTGCAGAATTTTTGAGCTGGTAATTGAGAGGTGATGCAAATAGGTCTATCTGTGGCATTCCCCATTTCTTCGAGATGGTCTTGAAGATGTCCGGGTGCAGCTTCCATTCGTGGGCATCCGAAGTGGTTCTGCTTAATATGTCTGCCAGAGTATTGTCTTTCCCTGGTACAAATATTGCCTGCAACTGAATGTTGTAGCTGAGTGCCAGGGTCCACAGCTCCAAGGTCATTCTGCATAGGGGGTATGAATGAGTGCCTCCCTGTTTGTTGATGTACCACATGACTGTGGTGTTGTCCGTCCTTTATCATCAACTGGCCCTCTTTGAGAAATGGTTTGAACTTTTGGATTGCCATTTTTACTGCCAGCATTTCTTTTAGATTGATGTGCAGGTGAAGTTGATCCTGTGTCCACAATCCTTGCACGCATTTGTCCAGCATGTGGGCCCCCCATCCTAGGTCTGAAGCGTCTGTTGTGATGGTCTGGCTTGGTTGACATCTGCGAAAGTGTAGGCCTGGGTTTGACTGGCATGCCTGAGCCCACCATAGGAACTCCTGTTTTAAGCATGGAATTAGTGGGATTTCTGTTTCTAGACTGTGTCTGTGTTGGGACCATAAATTCTTTAGGTACCACTGTAGTTTCCTCATATGTAGTCTGGCAAATGGGACCAAGATTATGCATGATGCCATGAAGCCCAAGGCCTGTAGAACTTTTCTTGCTGTTAACTTGTTCAGTTTTGTTAGTGCCAAGAAGTAAAGAGGAAGTTCTTTTTGTTTTTCTGTAGTCAGGAATGCCATTTGTTTTACTGTGTCCAATTCCGCGCCCAAGAATGTCCTTGTTTGGGATGGTATCAGCCTTGACTTTTGTAAATGGACTGTGTATCCCAGTGCTTGTAGCAAGTAAATGACCCTTTGTAAATCTGTTGTCAGCTTGCTTTTGTTGTCCCCTTGTAGCAGGCAGTCGTCCAGGTATGGGTAAATTTGAATTCCCTGTAGTCTGCAATGGCGATTACTGATGCCAGGCATTTTGTGAATACTCTGGGCAGTAGATAAGCCAAAGGGCAATGCTGAGAATTGATAGTGCTCTGATCCTGCAAGAAATCTGAGGTATCTTCTGCAGATTGGTCGAATGGGGACGTGCAGGTATGCCTCCTTGAGATCTAGAGTTACCAGCCAAGACTCCTTGCCCAGCATGGGAAGAAGTTGCTGTAGGGTCAGCATTTTGAATTTTGGGACAATGATGTATGTATTTAAGGTGGACAGGTCGAGAATTGGTCTCCAACTTTTTCCTTTCTTGGAACTAGGAATAGTCTGGAGTAGAACCCCTTTCCTTGTTCTGCTGTTGGCACTCTTTCCACAGCTCTCATGTTTGCTAACTCCATTATCTGGCGTAGAGCCTCTGTTTTTGATTTGGAGGTAGATTTGGCATTCCTCTTTTGACTGGTAAAGTGTGGAAGTGAAACCGGTAACCTTGATCTATGGTTTGTAAAATCCACTTGTCTTTTGTTATGTAGTGCCAGTTCTTTGAAAATAAGGTTAACTTTCCGCCTAGAGGGGCTGCTATTTGTTCCCTGGTAGGCGGATTTAGGATAAGTCACTGCGGTTGTGCTGATGTAGTGGCAGTGGCTGTGTCTGTGCCTCTGTTGTTACCTTGCCACTGTCGTCCTCTGTAGGCACCTCCTCTGGATTGGTTTCTGCCTCTGGGCGTCTATTTCTACCCTTTGAAATTTTGTGGAGTCAGGAAAGGACCAATTTTGGCAGGCCAGTTCCTGCTAAACCTTGGGGTTGAACCTGCAAGAAATCTTTAACAGTTTGAACAGATTTTGCCTTTTCTTCCATTTTCTTCATAACCTGCTGGGCAGGTGTACCAAACAGACTTGTCTTGTCCATAGGAGCATCTAGCAACTTAGCTTTAACATGATCCGGTAAAGCTTGTTCCTTTAGCCATGCATGCCTTCTTATCACTGTGCCTGTCATGGCTGATCTAAATGAAGCCTCCAGTGCATCATAGCCACATTTTAAGGAATGGTTGCTAACCTGTTGTATGTTATTTACCATCTCTAATACATATTTCTTATCAAGAGATTCATCAGTGGTTAGTTTTTAGTTAACTGATCAAGCATAAACTCTTGGTATTGTATCATGTGAAACTGACAGTTTAAAGCTCTAGCTGAGAGAGTAGCTGAAGTGTAGACCTTTTACCCCATCTGTCTAGTGACCTTGCTTCCCTTTCAGAAGGAATAGGGTTTTAGCTGTGGTGGCTACTGCCTTGGGACCCTGGGATATAGTTTCTGGGTCTGCAAGTGGGGCCTTGTAAAGGTGGTGATGAGTATCTGGCACCCTGTAAAATCTGTCTGGTTTGGCAGGGGCTGGGGGTAAGAATCTGGGCGGAGCAAACATCATTGAAAGCATCATCCACCACAGAGAACACGAAGTATAGCTAAGGGCCTGTGCTGTGGGAGGTGCAGAAAGGTCCTAAGTCTTTTTCTGGAGTCTGAAAAATCCTGTTGCTGCCATTGGAACTGCATGGCATGCAAGGTTTCCCCAAAGGAGAATTCTTCTGGTGGGGAAGCAGCTGGAATGGATTCTTCAGCATCCGAATCTTCAAAATTGGAGAAGGGAGCCTCAGGCTGATCAGTTATGTCTGATTCATCAGCAGAATCATCAGTAGAAACTGGCTCAGGGGGCTCTGCCCTAGGTCTCTTCTCAGGGGGCTGAGAGGCCCTGTCTGGGTGAGGTTGAGATCCTCTAATTAAGGAAATTAAATCTTCTGCCAAAGAAAGCATTTGAGAACTAGAAGAGGGCCTGGATGTGGGGGTTTAACAGGCACTGATTTAGTAGTCTTGGCTGCTTTAGCCCTGGCGAAGGCCTTAATGGACATGGCAGCTGGAGGCCTAGCAGCACCACGTGCTGGGGTAGAGACATCCAAGGGATGGTGTCTGATAAGTCAACCACCGTAGTGGGTAAAATTTCTGAGGTCGATTCAAGAGTTGTAGCAGGGGCCTCAGTTGTTAGAATAGGTTCAGCTGTACTTTGAGCAGTTTTCTCGGTTTCGGCCGAAACCGAGACACTGTGTTTGCTTTACCGTGGTTTGGCCGAAACCGCGAGTGTCGATCTTTATCTTTGCGTTTTTGGGGTAGTCGGAGGATCCGGCGGCATAATGTCGCAAAATCAGTACCGAAAAACTGTTCTGCAAAGTCCGACCGGCCTAAGCGTTGTCGGTTAAAAAGCACAGGCGAACAGGCAGCTACATCGTGGGCTGGGCCTAAACAAGGCAGACAGTATGAGTGGAAATCTTTATGAGGTATTTGTTTCCCACAGGTTAAACAATTGTTAACTTTTTCTGACATCGGCTGAGGCAAGAAAGAGTCCCCAACGGGGTACTTAGCTTTAGAAGTCTTCGAAGTAGTATTCGGTAGAAGTAATCTCTGGATCCGACCGACCGGCACTTGCGAACAGCTTCTGCTTCGGGCGCCACGCGGCAAGAAAGACTGAGGAAAATGGCGTCGGCTGATGCACCCGAAGACCAACAGAGATGACGTCGGGAGGAGTGCGACATCAGCCGAAGCCGGACCCGGACTTTGGAATCCGGCCGACTGCAGGGCTGCCGGACGACAGGACAACCCACTTGTTATGACTGCAGATGCATCCATGAAGGACATTTGAACCATCTACCGAAATAATTCAAGGCCCAATCGTACCTACGCTTAATCATATGAGAATTAAACCTGGCACAAAACAGACAGCAAGAAACGTCGTGGTCAGGGCCCAAGCAAGGAAGACAGTAAGAGTGGAAATCTTTGAGGTATTTGTTTTCCACACGATATACAATTAACTTTTTCTGACATCGGAGGAACAAGAAAAAAGTTTCCCCAATGGGGTACTTAACTTGAGAAGAGAAGAAAAAAGTCTTCGGACCGAAGACGAGCAAACCACGCTGTCCAGAATCCGCCAACCAACAACTTGCGAGCTGCTTTCCACCGCACGGCAAGAAAGACTGGAGAAGATGGCGTCGGCTGTCAGCTTTATACCTCTACGTTCTGACGTCAGGGTACTTGCTGGTACAGCCGACGCCGGACCCAGACTTTGGAATTCTGGCCGACCTCGGGCTGCCTGCCGGCAGGAGCACCCTACAGTTATAACTGCAACAGTGAAACACTAAGAACATCTAGGTTATGGTGGAAGAACACTACCAGTAGAAAGTAATTACCAAAAATTCCCTGTAAAAAGGGAGACACAGAGGGAGATATGGGGGGGGGGGGAGACAGACCAGGACTGCAAAAGTACAGTTTTGTACCTACCATAAATGTAGATGTCCGATAGGAATGCATCTGCAGTCCTTACAAATGGGTTGTCCTGTCGTCAGGCAGCCCTTCGGTCGGCCGGATTCCAAAGTCTGGGTCTGGCTTCGGCTGGTGTCGCACTTCACCCGACATCATTGCTGCAGTTACTCGGGTATAAAGGCATCAGCCGACGCCATTTTCCTCAGTGTTTCTTGCCCCAGATGCCAGGTGCCCTCTAGGAAGGCTAAATTTTGATAAATGCCAATGGTTCAAAATATTAGAGAACAAACAAAAATAAGCATATATGTACATATATACAAACAAATACACCATAATAGATTCCCCCAGCTAGCTATAAGATGGGCAAATACCCTAGGAGTACCACAGAGGGGAAGGAGGGTGGGTAATCCTGACTGCAGATGCATTCCTATCGGACATCTACATTTATGGTAGGTACAAAACTGTACTATGTCCTTCAAGGATGCATTTGCAGTCCTTACAAATGGGTAGAATACCATAGCCAAACTGGGGGAGGAGGAAAGATAGAATTATGGTGTAGTTAAGATCCCTTGCAAAACAGCAGTGGCAAAACCTGCTCAGGATCTAGAGTATAAAGGTAAATTATAATGCTTGGCAAATGTATGCACGGAGCTCCAAGTAGCAGCCTCTAAAATGTCTTTGGTAGCCACTCCTCGTAGAAAAGCTGTGGTAGTGGCTGTAGCTCTTGTAGAGTGAGGCCTGATGTTTTCTGGAGTTTTCTTTCCATGGTAGGAGTAACAAAATCTAATGCAATTTCCTACCCACTTTGATATTGTCTGTTTTGTAATTGCTTTCCCTTCCATTCCTGCTGCATATGCTACCAGTAGCTGGTCAGTTTTTCTATTGCTCTTGGTCCTGTCCAGGTAGTAGCGTAATTGCCTGTGTACATCCAAGGTATGCAACAGTCTTTCTCCCCTGTTCTGTGGATTGGGGAAGAATGTAGGTAGGTGGACAGCCTGATTTAAAGATACTCTGGAGACCACCTTAGGCATAAAAGTAGGATTTGTTCTCATGGACACTATCTTGATGGAAGATCAGAAAGGGTTGTACTGCCATTAATGCCTGTAGCTCAGAAACCCTTCTTGCTGAAGTGATTGCCAGCAGGAAAGCAGTTTTCCATGATAAGTATTGCAATTCTGCTGTTGCTGCTGGTTCGAAAGGAGGTAGTGTCAATTTTTCTAGCACAAAGTTCAAGTCCCATGCAGGTAATGGTGGCTTCCTAGGAAGTTTTACATTTTTAATTCCTCTCAGAAACTGCCTGAGCAGAGGATGTGAGAAGACTGGAGGATCCAAGTCGTATTCTGCTGAAATAGCTGAGGCATGAATCTTAATGGAAGAGTAGGACAGGCCTTTGTGGAATAGCTCTGCCAAGTATTCCAGGATGTTGGCTATGTTTACACCAGTGACACATCTTCCCCTTTAGCAGTACTCCAAATGAGATATCTTTTCCATTTTGCTGAATAGGTTTTCCTTGTTGGAAGGTCTGCGAGCTTCTAAGATAATGTCCTTAACCCTTTGGGATAAATTTGGGTTAATTTGTCTTATGCAATGTTCCAGGCAGTCAGCTGCAGAGTTTTCAGGTTTGGATGCAGGGTGTTGTAATTGTTCTGAGTTAACAGCAAGGGAACTAGGGGTAAGGGCCATATCTGTTCCCGAGACATGCTCCTCAGTAATGGGTACCAATGTTGCCTTGGCCAATCTGGAGCTATCAGAATGATCCTTGGATGGTCCTCTTTGATCTTCAATAGCACCTTGTGCAAAGGAAGTGGTGGGAATGCATATGCTGACAGATTTTTCCAACTGAAGGATAGGGAGTCCACCTTCCATGCCAGTGGGTGGTACGTCCTGGTGCAGAATTTCTTTAATTGGTGATTGAGTGGGGATGCAAATAAGTCTATTTCTGGGAGACCCCATTTTCTTGTAATGGTTATGAAGATGTCCGGATGCAGCATCCATTCGTGGGCATCCGTGGTAGTCCTGCTTAATATGTCTGCTAGAGTGTTTTCTTTTCCTGGTACAAAGATTGCTTGTAACTGAATGTTGTAACTCAGGGCCACATTCCAGAGGTCCAGGGCCATCCGGCATAGAGGGTACGAATGTGTGCCTCCCTGCTTGTTGATGTACCACAACTGTGGTGTTGTCTGTCCTTATCAATTGGCCTTGAAGAAATGGTTTGAAAGTCTGAATTGCCAGTTTTACTGCCAGCATTTCCTTTAGGTTTATGTGTAGGTGCAGCTGCTCTTGAGTCCATAAACCCTGTATGCATTTGTTCATCATGTGGGCCCCAACCCGAGGTCTGAGGCGTCCGTTGTGATGGTTTGGCTTGGTTGAGTGCTGTGGAAAGGGCAATCCTTCGTTTGATTGACAGGCCTGAGCCCACCATTGGAATTCTTGCTTCAGGCATGGAATTATTGGAATTTGAGTTTCTAGGCTGTGCTTGTGCTGAGACCATAAATTCCTTAGGTACCACTGTAGTTTTCTCATATGCAGTCTGGCATGTGGGACCAATATTATGCAGGATGCCATGAAGCCCAATGCTTGTAGGACTTTTCTTGCTGTTAGATGGTTTTGTTTTGTTAATGCCAAGAAGTAGAGAGGGAGTTGCTCCTGTTTTTCTACTGTTAGGAATGCCATTTGTTTGGATGTATCCAGCTCCGCACCCAAAAAGGCTATCTTTTGGGATGGTATCAGCCTTGACTTTTTTATATTGACTGTGTATCCCAGGGCTTGTAGAAGGTAAATGACTCGAAAAAGTCTTCTGCTAGCTTGTTTTTGTTGTCCGCTTTTATTAGGCAGTCGTCCAGGTAAGGGTAGATTTGGATCCCCTGAAGCCTGCAAAGAGCGATTACTGATGCCAGGCATTTCGTGAACACTCTGGGCGCAGTAGATAAGCCAAAGGGCAATGCTGAGAATTGATAATGCTCTGATCCTGCAAGAAATCTGAGGTATCTTCGGCAATTTGGTCGTATGGGGACGTGCAGGTATGCCTCCTTGAGATCTAGAGTTACCAGCCAAGACTCCTTGCCCAGCATGGGAAGAAGCTGCTGTAGGGTCAGCATTTTGAATTTTGGAACAATGAGGAATGTGTTTAAAGCGGACAGATCGAGAATAGGTCTCCATTTGCCTTCTTTCCTTGGTACTAGGAAGAGTCTGGAGTAAAAGCCCTTTCCTTGCTCCATATGTGGTACCTTTTCCACAGCTCTCATCTTTAATAATTGATTTCCTTGTTGTAGAGCTTCTGCCTTTTGATTTGGAGGTAGGTTTGGCATTCCTCTCTTTCCTGGTAGAGTATGGAAATGAAACCTGTAACCTTGGTCTATTGTCTGCAAAATCCACTTGTCTCTTGTGATGTAATGCCAGTTCTTTGTAAATAAAGCTAGCTTCCGCCTAAGGGTGCTTCTAGTTGTTCCCTGGTAGGCGGTGCCAGAGCCAAGTCACTGTGATTGTCCTGTAGTAGTGGTGGTGGCTGTGTCTGTGCCTCGCTGGTTGTTACCCTGCCACTGGCGTCCCTGTAGGCACCTCTGGATTGGCTTCTGCCTATTGAACGCCTATTCCTGCCTCTCTGTGCTTTGGAGGAGTCTGGAAAGGACCAATTCTTGGAGGGCCAATTGCTGCTAAACCTTGGAGGTTGGACCTGTAAGAAATCTTTCACTGTTTGGACAGATTTTGCCTTCTCTTCCATCTTCTTCAGCACCTGTTGTGCAGGAGAGCCAAACAAATTGATCTTGTCCATGGGAGCATCTAATAGTTTTGATTTGACATGGTCCGGTAAGGCCTGCTCTTTTAACCATGCATGCCTTCTGATAACTGTGCCAGTCATGGCTGATCTAAAGGAAGCTTCCAGTGCATCATAGCCGCATTTTAAAGAATGGTTACTAACTTGCTGAATGTTATGTACCATTTCCTGAACATATTTCTTGTCTAAAGGTTCAGAGGACAGTTTTTTAGTTAACTGGTCTAGCATAAATTCTTGATACTGGATCATGTGAAATTGACAGTTCAAGGCCCTAGCTGACAGAGTAGCAGAAGTGTAAACTTGTTTACCCCATCTCTCCAAGGACCTGGATTCCCTTTCAGAGGGGAGGGGATTTTTGGCAGAGGTAGATGCTACAGCCTTAGGCCCCTGGGAGATAGTCTCGGGATCTGCAAAAGGAGCCTTGTATAAATGGTGATGTGTGTCCGGGACCCTGTAGAACCTATCGGGCTTAGCAGGGGCCGGAGGTAATGAATCAGGAGCAGTACAAGCATCATTAAATGCATCATCTACAACAGACAGAACTGGAGGTATAGCTAAAGGCCTATGTTGTGGTAAATGCAAAAAGGTTCTAAGCCTTTTTCTGGAGTCTGAAAAATCTTGGCCCTGCCACTGAAATTGTTCCCCCATAGCATGCAAGGTTTCCCCAAAGGAAAATTCCTCAGGTGGAGAGGCAGAAGGGATGGACTCTTCAGCATCAGAGTCTTCATAAGGCGAAAAAGGAGCCTCTGGAGGGTCTGTATTATCTGAATCATCAGAGGAATCATCTGTGGAAACTGGCTCAGGGGGCTCTGCTCTAGGCCTCTTTTCTGGAGGTGGGTGAGAGGCCCTGTCTGGGAGAGGTTGGGATCCCCGGATTAAAGAAATGAGATCCGCTGCTAAACTAAGCATTTGGGAACTGGAGCTAGGCCTGTGAGAGGGGGTCTTAACAGGCACAGATTTAGTAGCTTTAGCTGCTTTAGCCCTGGCAAAGGCCTTAATGGACATGGCCGCAGGAGGCCTAGCAGCTCCACGTGCAGGGGTTGAAATATCCAAGGGAATAGTGTCAGATAATTCCTGAGAAACCACAACTGCAGGTTGGATTTCAGAAGCCGATTCCACCAGGCTGGAAGAGGCCTCGGTAGAAGGTAAGCTTTCGGCTGAAGGAAGAACCGCTTGCTCGGTTTCAGCCGAAACCGAGACACTCGCGGTTGTCTTAACTGCGAGTGTTGGTCCTTTTCCTTGCGTTTTTTGGATATTTGTGAAGTCGGAGGATCCGACGGCATAATATAAGCAAAATCAGAGCCGAAAAACTGCTCAGCAAATTCCGACCGACGTCTAAGCGTCCGTCGGTTAAAAGAAGCACAGGCTAGACAAGCTGCTACGTCGTGGTCTGGGCCTAAACAAGGTAAGCAGTAAGAGTGGAAATCTTTATGAGGTATTTGTTTCCCACAAGTTAAACAGTTATTCACTTTTTCTGACATCGGCTGAGGCAAGAAAGAGTCCCCAACGGGGTACTTAGCTTTTTAGAAGTCTTCGGTAGTAGTAATCTCTGGTTCTGACCAACCGGCACTTGCGAACAGCTTCTGCTTCGGGCGCCACGCAGCAAGAAAGACTGAGGAAAATGGCGTCGGCTGATGCCTTTATACCCGAGTAACTGCAGCAATGACGTCGGGTGAAGTGCGACACCAGCCGAAGCCAGACCCAGACTTTGGAATCTGGCCGACTGAAGGGCTGCCTGACGACAGGACAACCCATTTGTAAGGACTGCAGATGCATCCTTGAAGGACATCAGTGAATACACTAACATCTACATTTATGGTAAGTGTACACAATTGTACCATGTTCTTCGTGTTTCATTGCTGCAGTCATCACATTTGGGTTGATTCCCAAATATGAAGAAAAGGGTGGAGGCAGTCAAGAAGACTGGGGGCTGGCTAGGATGCCCTGCAAGACTGCAGTGGCAAAGCCTGCTTTGGATGTGGTCTTTTTTCTAAAAGATTTAGTCCTATCCGGATAGAATCTGAGCTGTCTGTGCAGATCTAGAGTGCAGAATCATTTCCCCTTGTTTTGTGGGTTAGTAAAAAGGTGGGCAAATGAATGCATTGACTGACAGCCACACTGGACACCACTTTAGGCATTAAGGATGGATTAGTCCTGAGGGAGACCCTGTCAGCATGGAAAATTAAAGGCTCTACGGCTATGAGTGCTTGTAGCTCTGAAACTTCTAGCTGAAGTGATGGCCAGAACCAAGGCTGTTTTCCAAGAGAGGAATTTTACCTCTGCTAATGCTCCAGGTTCAAAGGGGGTAGGGTGAGCTTTTCCAACACAAAGTTAAGTTCCAAGCTGGGGTAGGAACTCTTCTGGGTGGCCTTAAGTTGTTAGCCCCTCTTAGGAACTGTTGGATGAGAGGGTGAGAGAAGAGATGTGGCTCTATGCTGTAATGAGCAGATATGGCAGTGGCATGAATTTTAACAGTAAAGTAGACCTCTGCGCAGTAGGTCTGCTAGGTAATTCAGGATGAGAGGTAGGGAGGGCTGTGCTGTTTCGGCTCCCTTAGCCTGGACCCAGCTGCAAAACCTTTTCCACTTATCAGCATAGGATTTTCTAGTGCTGGGGAGTCTGACCTCATGTATAACATCTAGGACTAGTTTGCTCAGGCTGGCAGCTTGAGGAGAGGTCAGGGAATAAGCCAGGCTGCCAGGTTGAGGGTCTGCAATTGGGGATGCATGAATTCTCCATTCTTCTGGGTCAGGAGTGTTGGGATCTGAGGTAGGTGGCAGAGGTGAGGCTGCGCAGCAGTGGGTACCAGTGCTGGCCTGGCCAGTCTGGGACAATCAGGACTGCCCTCGGTTTTTCCTCCCTTATTTTGAGCATTACCCTTAAAATGAGTGGTAGAGAAGGAATGCATAGACAGAGAGGTTTACCCACTGGAAGGATACAGCATCCACTTTCCAGGCCTTGCTGTGGGGTTCCCAAGTGCAGAATTTGTTGAGCTGATGACTGGAGTGGGAGGCAGAGAGATCCACCTTCGGGGTGCCCCATTTCTGGGTTACAAGGGTGAAGGTTCTGTGGTCTAGCTGCCACTCGTGTGGGTCTAGCAGGTTTCTGCTCAAGTTGTCTGCCAGAGAGTTTAGGGAGCCTGGCAGGAATTGTGTTAGCAGGTGAAGTTGTATGGCTGAGGCAGTGTGCCAAAGGGTCATGGCGAGCCTACAGAGGATAAGAGCGAGTCCCTCCCTGCTTGTTGATGTATCACATTCACTGTGGTGTTGTCTGTTTTGATCAGTAGAGGGCCCGGGGACAGTAGGGGTCTGAAAGCTGTCAAGGCGTGCTGAACATCTAGCATCTTTTTGGTTGATGTGCAGATGTATTTGATTTGGGCTCCAATGGCCCTGAATGCGCCTGCCGTCCAGGTGTGCACCCCAGGCATAGTCTGATGCATCTGTGGTGAAGGTCTGGGTGGCATGGGGTTGTGAGAAGGGAAGTCCCTTCATTGTGGTTACATGCTGCTGCCCACCAAAGAAAATCTTTCCTTAAAAAAGGCATCATTGGAATGATAGTTTCCATTTCTTGAGTGTTGACATCAAAAGCTTTTTAGGTATCATTGTAGTTTCCTCATATGCAGTTTGGCATACGGAAAGAGTAGAATGCAGACAGCCATGAACCCTAGAGCTTGCAGGATTTTCCTTGCCGATAACTGGGTTCTGGTGGCTAGCTGAGAGTAGTGGTTCGTCAGCTAGGCTTGTTTTCCTGGAGTAAGGAATGACATCTGGGATGCTGTGTCCAGGCTTGCTCCCAGAAATACATTTTTTTTAAAGTACTAGTTTTGATTTTTCATTGACAGTATACTCCAGCGGGGTCAGTAGGTCCTTTACAAAGGTCAGGTGCTGCAACATCTTTTCCTGTCTGCCAGGATAAGGCAGTCTTCCAAGCAGGGGTACATTTGAATATTTGTCTGCAAAAAGCAATGGCTAGAGCCAGGAATTTTTTCAAACCTCTGGGAGCAGTGGATATGCCAAAGGGAAGTGCAGAGAACTGAAAGTGCATACATACTGCCCTGAAGCCTACATATTTCCTGCAAGATTCCCTGATTGGATGTGTAGGTAGGCCTCTTAGGTCTAGGGTGGCTAACCAAACATCCTTGGAAAGCATACGAAGAAGCTGCTGGAGGGTGAGCATTTTGAAATCACCAGAAAGGTGTTTAGAATGGATAGATAGAAGATTGGGTGCCATGTGCCCTTTTTCCTGGGTACCAGGAAGAGTGTGGAATAAAAGCCTTGGCCTATCTGGTCTGCAGGTACATACTGTATTGCTCTTATGGAGAGCAGAGAAAGGACTTGCTTTTTGGCCTCTGCCCACTGGTTTGGAGGAAGATCTTGGAACTCTTTTGGGGTTGGCAGAGTGTGGAAATAAAATCTGTATCCCTGGGACACTGTTGGAAGACCCATCGGTCGTTGGTAATAGAAGCCCAGTTGTTTGCATGGAAGGACAGTTTTCCTCCTAGGGGCACAAGCAGGTGGGCAGAGGTGAAGGTGTAGTCATTGTGCGTTACCATAACGGGAGGCTTAGCACTCCCCATTTTTGAAGAGAAGGAACTCCATTACTTACATCTCTGCATTCCCTGTGGCTGCTGTCTGGGGGGGGGGGGGTGTCTGTGCTGAGCTGGCCCAGAGGGGCAGGAAAGTACCAGTGCTTGGAGGGGCAATGCCTACTGAACCTCGGAGGCTGGACCTGTAAAAGGTCTGTCTGCATAGATTGAGCTTTTTCTTCCACCTCTTCTGCCTTGGTGCCAAACAAATGGTCTTTGTTCAATGGTGCGTCCAATACATTTGATTTGACAGGATTTGGCAAGGTCTGTTCCTTAAGCCAAGCATGCCTTCTATGGACAGAACCAGTGACTGCTCCCCTGCAAAATGCTTCTAGGGTGTCAAGCGCCACATTCCAAGGTGTGCTTATTAACTTGGCTTGCAGAATGCATAAGCTCTTGCAATTCTTTTTCTGCACAAGCTGGAAAGGAAGTTTTTTTGTTTGAGGAGTTCCATAGTATGCTGTTGATATTTCAGCATGTGGAACAGACAATTTAGTGCTCTAACAGCAAGAGTAGCAGAGGTGCATAATTTACCCCATCTGCCTAAAGCTCGGGAATCCCAGTCTGAGGGGGTGAGATTCTTAGCCGAGGTTGCTTTTATTCTTTTAGGTGCTTGAGAATACCTCTGGGTCAGCAGTCGGATTTTTGAAAAGAAATTTGTGACAGTCAGGGACTCTGTAGAACCGGTCACGTTTCCTAGGAGCAGGGGAAAGGGTATCGGGAGTCAAACTAGATTCCATAAAACCATCATCCAGGACAGGAGGAATGGCCAAAGATCTGTGCTGTGGTAAATCTAAGAATTCCCAAGTCTCTTTTGACTGTAGGTAGCCGTGACATTCCCATCGGAAATGCTCCCTTAAAGTATGAAGGGTTTCACCAAAAGAAAAATCCTCATGGAGGAGAGGCAGAAGGAATGGATTCCACTCCATCAGAGTAGTCATAAGCAAAGGGGGTTTTTGCATGTCTTCATATTCAGAACCATCAGTGTCATCGGACTCCTGTTCAGATAAAACTACTGGGGACAAGCATCTTTCTTTGGAAGGGGTAGCCTGGCTTCCCCTAATGAGCATAACGAGGTCTTCCACCATTTTAAGCATTTGAGATTGAGGCAAGGAAACAGGTGCCTGAGCTTGGGTCGTCTTTTTTTGGCGTAGTTCTTACCCTGGGCCTTAGAAACTCAGTAGTTTTAGAAAGAAAAGACGCAAAAGTAGTAGTCTGTGTCAAGTATCGGTAGTGCAACGTACTTCCACACAAGCCGGTGCCTGCTCTGCAGCTCCGGACCCATCCAAGGTAGAGACATCCACAGGATCCTTAGTCGAAGAGTCTTGCAGCATACCAGGCTCCAAAAGGGTCACGGTAGCAGCCTGTGAATCCACAGAAGCGGGCATCAGGGGCTACGAAAGCGCTTCAATGAGGGCTGGTGAACTGACGACTAGCTTTACCGGAAGCATTGGTAGTTTTGGACCTGTGCAGTATGTCTATCCTTACGTTTTTCAGAAGATCAGTAGTGTGATGGCTTACCGAAGCCATATCGGAATTTGAATGAAAATATCTAGCTACAATAAGGGCCCGACGATGTATAGTTCTGGCGTTGAACAAGGCACAGAAGAGACAGTGAGGGATGTCATGGTCTGGGCCTAAACCGATAACACAGTGGAAGTCTCAGTGTGGTATTTGCTTTCCACAGGTGAGACAATTGTTAACTTTCTGACATTGGTTAGAGCAAGAAAAAATTATCCCCAGTGGGGTACTTAGCTTCAGAAAACTTCAACTCCAATTCGGAAATGAAAACTCAGGTAGTGGCATTCAGGCACTCGTGCGAACTGCTTCTGCTTCAGGCTCCTCGGCAAGAAAGACTGATGCAATGGCATCCACTACCTGATTTTATACCACTGACGACCTGGCGTCAGTCCTGGAGCGACAGCAACCGACAAATACTAAGCCTCTGGTATTTGGGACGACTGAGGGCTACTTCTGGCAGGATAACCCAAATGTGATGACTGCAACAGTGAAACACAAACAACATCTACAGGGTCCTTCAGGTCTTACAAAAAAGGGAAGGGGAAGGAGGAATGGCTGTTATATCAGAAAGACATGAAAGAAAGGATCTACTTTTGTAAGTAAATAACTTTCATATCCTATTCAGCTTGTCCAGACATCAATCCCAAGCTACACACAGGTGGCCTCATGACAGGAGACCCTTCAAAATGAAGCATCAAAGGATGCTCTTGCCACAGAGAAAAGTACAGTTTTGTACCTACCATAAATGTAGATGTCCGATAGGTATGCATCTGCAGTCCTTACAAATGGGTTGTCCTGTCATCAGGCAGCCCTTCGGTCGGCCGGATTCCAAAGTCTGGGTCTGGCCTCGGCTGGTGTCGCACTTCACCCGACGTCATAGCTGCAGTTCTTCGGGTATAAAGGCATCAGCAGACGCCATTTTCCTCAGTGTTTCTTACCCCAGATGCCAGGTGCCCTCTAGGAAGGCTAAATTTGGATAAATGCAAATGGTTCCAAATAATAGTGAGCAAACAAAAAATAAGCATGTATGTACATATATACAAACAAATACACCATAACAGATTCCCCCAGCTAGCTACAAGATGGGCAAATACCCTAGGAGTACCACAGAGGGGAAGGAGGGAGGGTAATCCTGACTGCAGATGCATGCCTATCGGACATCTACATTTATGGTAGGTACAAAACTGTACTATGTCCTTCAAGGATGCATCTGCAGTCCTTACAAATGGGTAGAATACCATAGCCAAACTGGGGAGGAGGAAATAAGATTATGGTGTAGTTAAGATCCCTTGCAAAACAGCAGTGGCAAAACCTGCTCGGGATCTGGAGTATAAAGGTAAATTATAATGCTTGGCAAATGTATGCACGGAGCTCCAAGTAGCAGCCTCTAAAATGTCTTTGGTAGCCACTCCTCGTAAGAAAGCTGTGGTAGTGGCTGTAGCTCTTGTAGAGTGAGGCCTGATGTTTTCTGGAGTTTTCTTCCCATGGTAGGAGTAACAAAATCTAATGCAATTTCCTATCCACTTAGAGATTGTCTGTTTTGAAATTGCTTTTCCTTCCATTCCTGTCGCATATGCTACCAGTAGCTGGTCAGTCTTTCTATTGCTCTTGGTCCTGTCCAAGTAGTAACGTAATTGTCTATGTACATCCAAGGTATGAAACAGTCTTTCTCCCCTGTTCTGTGGGTTGGGGAAAAATGTAGGTAGGTGGATAGCTTGATTTAAAGATACCCTGGAGACCACCTTTGGCATAAAAGTAGGATTAGTTCTCATGGACACTATCTTGATGGAAGATCAGGAAGGGCTGTACTGCCATTAATGCCTGTAGCTCAGATACCCTTCTTGCTGAAGTGATTGCAAGCAAGAAAGCAGTTTTCCATGATAAGTACTGTAATTCTGCTGTTGCTGCTGGCTCGAAAGGAGGGAGTGTCAACTTTTCTAGCACAAAGTTCAAGTCCCATGCTGGCAATGGTGGCTTCCTAGGTGGCTTTACATTTTTAATCCCTCTCAGAAACTGCCTGAGCAGAGGATGTAAGAAGACTGGAGGATCCAAGTCGTAGTCTGCTGAAATAGCTGATGCATGAATCTTAATGGAAGAATAGGACAGGCCGTTGTGGAAGAGCTCTGCCAAGTATTCCAGGATGTTAGCTATGTTTACCAGTGACACATTCTCTCCTTTTGCAGTACTCCAAATGAGATATCTTTTCCATTTTGCTGAATAATTTTTTCTTGTTGAGGGTCTGCGAGCCTCCAAGATAATGTCTTTAACCCTTTGAGATAAATCTGGGTTATTTGGTCTTATGCAATGTTCCAGGCAGCCAGCTGCAGTGTTTTCAGGTTTGGATGCAGGGTTTTGAAGTTGTTCTGTGTTAACAGCAAGGGAACTAGGGGCAGAGGCCATATTTGTTCCCGAGACATGCTCCTCAGTAATGGGTACCAATATTGCCTTGGCCAGACTGGAGCTATCAGGATGATCCTTGGACGGTCTTCTTTGATCTTCAATAGCACCTTGTGCATCAAAGGAAGTGGTGGGAATGCATATGCTGTCCGGTTTTTCCAACTGAAAGATAGGGAGTCCACTTTCCAATAGGGAGTCCACTTTCCAAGCAAGTGGGTGGTACGTCCTTGTGCAGATTTTTTTCAGTTGGTGATTGTGTGGGGATGCAAATAAGTCTATTTCTGGTAGTCCCCATTTCCCTGTAATGGTTTTGAAGATGTCCGGATGCAGCATCCATTCGTGGGCATCCGTGGTAGTTCTGCTTAGGATGTCTGCTAGTATATTTTCTTTTCCTGGCACAAAAATTGCTTGAAGCTGAATGTTGAAGCTCAGTGCCACATTCCAGAGGTCCACTGCCATCCGGCATAGAGGGTATGAATGTGTGCCTCCCTGTTTGTTGATGTACCACATAACTGTGGTGTTGTCCGTCCTTATCAGCAGTTGACCCTGTCGAAGAAATGGTCTGAATGCCTGAATTGCCAGTTTACTGCCAGCATTTCCTTTTGATTTATGTGTAGGTGCAGCTGGTCTTGAGTCCATAAGCCTTGTATGCACTTGTCCAGCATGTCGCCCCAACCCGAGGTCTGAGGCGTCTGTTGTGATGGTCTGGCTTGGTTGAGTGCTGTGGAAGGGCAGTCCCTTGTTTGATTGACAGGCCTGAGCCCACCATTGGAATTCTTGTTTCAGGCATGGAATTATTGGAATCTGGGTTTCTAGGCTGTGCTTGTGCTGAGACCATAAATTCCTTAGGTACCACTGTAACTTCCTCATATGTAGTCTGGCATGTGGAATCAATATTATGCAGGATGCCATGTAACCGAGAGCTTGCAGGACTTCTCTTGCTGTTAGCTGGTTCTGCTTTGTTAATGCCATGAAGTAGAAAGGGAGTTGCTCCTGTTTTTCTACTGTCAGGAATGCCATTTGTTTTGATGTGTTCAAATCTGCACCCAAGAAGGTTATCCTCTGGGATGGTATCAGCCTTGACTTTTTTATATTGACTGTGTATCCCAGGTCTTGTAGTAGATGAATGACCCTTTCCAAATCTTTTGTTAACTTGTTTTTGTTGTCCGCTTGTAACAGGCAGTCGTCCAGGTAAGGATAAATTGAATTCCCTGAAGCCTGCAATGAGCAATTACTGATGCCAGGCATTTCGTGAACACTCTGGGCGCAGTAGATAAGCCAAAGGGCAATGCTGAGAATTGATAATGCTCTGATCCTGCAAGAAATCTGAGGTATCTTCTGCAATTTGGTCGTATGGGGACGTGCAGGTATGCCTCCTTGAGATCTAGAGTTACCAGCCAAGACTCCTTGCCCAGCATGGGAAGAAGCTGCTGTAGGGTCAGCATTTTTAATTTTGGAACAATGAGGTATGTGTTTAAAGCGGACAGGTCGAGAATAGGTCTCCATTGGTTTTCTTTTCTTGGTACCAGGAAGAGTCTGGAGTAAAATCCTTGTCCTTGTTCCATAGATGGTACCCTTTCTATAGCTCTCATCCTTGGGAGTTATTTGTTCTAGAGCTTCTGTCTTCTGATTTGGAGGTAGGTTTGGCATTCCTCTCTTCCTTGGTAGAGTATGGAAGTGAAACCTGTAACCTTGGTCTATTGTCTGTAAAATCCATTTGTCTCCTGTGATGTAATGCCAGTTTACTGAAAATAAGGCTAGCTTCCCGCCTAATGGTGCTTCTAGTTGTTCCCTGGTAGGCGGTGCCAGAGCCAAGTCACTGTGATTGTCCTGTGGAAGTGGTGGTGGCTGGATCTGTGGCTGTACCTCGCTGGCTGTTAGCCTGCCATTGACGTCCCCTGTAGGCACCTCTGGATTGACCCCTGCCTCTTGAGCGCCTATTCCTGCCTCTCGGAGCTCTGGAGGTGTCTGGAAAGGACCAATTCTTGGAAGGCCAGTTCCTGCTAAACCTTGGAGGCTGGACCTGCAAGAAATCCTTGACTGTCTGGACAGATTTTGCTTTCTCTTCCACCTTCTTCAACACCTGCTGCGCAGGTGAGCCAAACAAATTGAGCTTATCCATGGGAGCATCTAGGAGCTTTGATTTAACATGGTCTGGTAAGGACTGCTCTTTCAACCATGCATGTCTTCTGATCACTGTGCCAGTCATGGCTGATCTAAAGGAAGCCTCCAGTGCATCATAGCCGCATTTTAAGGAATGATTACTGACCTGCTGAATGTTATGTACCATTTCCTGTACAGATTTTTTGTCTAATGGTTCATCAGAGGACAGTTTTTTAGTTAATTGGTCTAACAAATTCCTGATACTGAATCATGTGGAATTGACAGTTCAAGGCCCTAGCTGAAAGAGTAGCAGAAGTGTAAACTTTTTTACCCCATCTCTCTAAGGCCCTAAATTCCCTTTCAGAGGGGAGAGGGTTTTTGGTAGAAGAAGCTGCTACAGCCTTGGGTCCCTGGGAGATAGTTTCGGGATCTGCAAAAGGGGCCTTATACAAATGATAATGTGTGTCCGGAACCCTGTAGTACCTATCGGGCTTAGCAGGGGCCGGAGGAAGAGAATCAGGAGCAGTACAAGCATCATTAAAAGCATCATCCACAACAGTAAGCACTGGAGGAATGGCTAAAGGCCTATGCTGTGGCAAATGCAAAAAGGTTCTAAGCCTTTTCCTAGAGTCTGAAAAATCCTGGCCCTGCCATTGAAATTGTTCCCTCATAGCATGCAAGGTTTCCCCAAAGAAAATTCCTCAGGCGGAGAGGCAGAAGGAATGGAGTCTTCTGCATCAGAGTCCTCATAAGGAGAAAATGGGCCCTCTGGAGGGTTTGAATTATCTGACTCATCAGAGGAGCCATCTGAAGAAACTGGCTCAGGGGGCTCTACTCTAGTCCTCTTCTCTGGAGGTGGGTGAGAGGCCCTGTCTGGATGTGGTTGGGATCCCCGGATCAAAGAAATGAGATCCTCTGCTAGACTAAGCATTTGTGAACTGGAACTAGGCCTGTGAGAGGGGGTCTTAGCAGGCACAGTTTTGGTAGTTTTTGCTGCTTTAGCCCTGGCAAAGGCCTTAATAGACATGGATGCAGGAGGCCTAGCAGCTCCACGTGCAGGGGTAGAAATATCCAAAGGAATAGTATCAGATAAATCCTGTGAACCTGCAAGAGCAGGTGGGATTTCAGTAGCAGATTCAGCCAGGCTGGATGAGGCCTCGGTAAGTGGTAAGCTTTCTGCCGAAGAAAGAACCGTGGACTCTGTTTCAGCCGAAACAGAGACACTCGCGGTTGGCTTAACCGCGGTGTCGGTCCTTTTCCTTGCGTTTTTTTAGAAATTTGCATAGTCTGAGTATCCGACGGCATAATGTAAGCAAAATCAGAGCCGAAAAACTCTTCAGCAAATTCCGACCGACGTCTAAGCGTCCGTCGGTTGAAAGAAGCACAAGCTAGACAAGCTGCTACGTCGTGGTCTGGGCCTAAACAAGGTAAGCAGTAAGAGTGGAAATCTTTATGAGGTATTTGTTTCCCACAAGTTAAACAGTTATTCACTTTTTCTGACATCGGCTGAGGCAAGAAAGAGTCCCCAACGGGGTACTTAGCTTTTTAGAAGTCTTCGGTACTTGTAGTAGTAATCTCTGGTTCTGACCGACCGGCACTTGCGAACAGCTTCTGCTTCGGGCGCCACGCGGCAAGAAAGACTGAGGAAAATGGTGTTGGCTGATGCCTTTATACCCGAAGAACTGCAGCTATGACGTCGGGTGAAGTGCGACACCAGCCGAGGCCAGACCCAGACTTTGGAATCTGGCCGACCGAAGGGCTGCCTGACGACAGGACAACCCATTTGTAAGGACTGCAGATGCATCCTTGAAGGACATCAGTCCAATTTAGAATTCCTAATGAAAGTATGTATGGAAGACTCCATGGCAGCTTTAAGAACACAGTCCAGTGAAGAGGCGCGAAGAAGGCATGAGGAATTGCAACAGCTCTCAGAAAGAATCCTTGGTTTGGTATAAGAGTTCTACTGTGGGTAGTATAAACGAAGGAAATGCAGTCAGATAGCCACCTTGAAAAATTGAAACTATCTTGCCCAGTTTGTCAGGAGCAAAGGAGATTAACTATATATTTCCTCAACAGTTGAGTTCTGTGAAAGTAGAACAGCAACTGCCTACGTACATCCAAGGAAAGTAATACGTTCTCTCCTTTGTATAACTTTGGGGGGGGGGGGGTTGCCAAATGAATTGGCTGCGA
Organism: Protopterus annectens; assembly: GCF_019279795.1. Taxonomy (NCBI): domain Eukaryota; kingdom Metazoa; phylum Chordata; order Ceratodontiformes; family Protopteridae; genus Protopterus; species Protopterus annectens. Next base: position 403,422,227 of record NC_056738.1, read on the forward strand.
AATAGGTTTCAGAAATGACCTTGGGAAAGATAGGCTTGTACATCTCGGAGACAAGGTATGGAGGACAGGAGGATAAAGTATGGAGTTTCAAAATACTTCTGGCTGAAGTGATGGATGCTAACAAGACAGTCATCCAGGAGAGACATTTTAGCTGAGTTGGCAGACTAAAAATTCTCCAGACTGTACTCTGTCAGAAATATTGGTTGACCAAATAATTATAACTAAGGAATTAATTTTTTTGAGCTGGGATATATCATCTGAACTGCCTAGACATAGTAAGGCCTTAAGTTTAATTATCCTGGCTGCCAAAAAGGCAGTTTCTAGAAAACAGAAATCAAAATCCAAACCAACTGTATTTGAAGTATTAGATATATAACAGATACAAGAAATGACGTGGGATCTTTAGAAAAGGACAGGAACATACTACTAAGAAAAAAAAGAGAAATTGTGGGAACTATATTTTGGAGGAGAAGTTAGGTTGAAGAGAAGGCAGGAATTGATAAATTTAAAATGTTGGATCGATAACTATACAAAGACTGTCTAATGTATGCTTGCAACTAAGAATGTTAACATGGCTTGTTTTCTTTTATATAAAAAGTTATGTACTCACCATAACGTTCCATGTTGGTAAGTCCATCTCACCCTTCATTCTTAGATATGGGTTTGGAGCCAATCCTCGGCTCCAACTCAGCCGATTACAAAGCTTGAAGTTTCTCAGTTGGCTCGTGGCAAGGCAGGTAATCCCATAGTGCACTAGTAAGAATCCCAACATCTTGTTTGCTGCTGTCCAAAAAAGTGATAGAAAATATTTCCACAAGGAACAAAGATGAAAGGTCTCCATCCTACCGAAGATAATCATCTTGTCTCCAGATCCTCCAGGGATACATGGACGGGGGTAGGTGGGTGGGTGGGTTCGTAAGAATGAAGGGCGGGATGGACTACAAATATGGAATGTTATGGTGAGTACATAACTTCTTTATGTTCTGTAGTCCTATCTCGCCTTCATTCTTATATATGGGACAGCGTCCCTAGCACCTTTTTCTCAGCTGGCTCACGGGAATATACTCCTAAGAATCGTGGAAACAAAAGGAGGCTCTACCCATTGAAGCCAATCCAATTTGTAATAAGCAATAAAGGTTTGAGGGGTAGCCCAAGTTGCTGCTGCACAAATAGTCAATTGAGACTCTGGGTTGAAAAGCAGCAGATCTGGTTGAATGAGCCTTAATTTTAAATGGGAGTTCCTTGCCATTGGAAGAGTAAATAAACGAGATACAGTTTGAAATCCAATTTGATAAACTTATCTTAGAGACTCGCATACCTTTTCTTGTCTCAGAAAAAGATACAAATTGGTCTGATTTTCTAAGCTCCTTGATTCTATGTAGATAGAACCTTAACTGTCAGTGAACATAAAGTTGATGAAATTTATATTCTGCACTGTTTGAATGATTAGGAAAAAAAGACTGGCAGTTCGATAGATTGATTCAAATTAGAGCACACCTTGGGGATGGACAGATTTGTACGAAGGGAAACTGTCTCTATGAAAAATCTAGTAAGAAGGTTTGTCTGACAGTGCTTACAACTCTAACACTCTTCTGGCAGATGTAGCAGCTATTAGAAAAATTGTTTTCCATGAAAAGAACCAATTGACAAGAATGTGTGGGTTCAAAAGGCAGGGAGGTTTGGACAGAACGAAATTTACATCCCAAGGAGATAGAGATTCCTGAAAAGGAGGTCTTAGCAAGGTAGTGCCTTTTAGGAAAGATTTACACAATCTGTGAGCCATAAGATTAGGCTCATGTCCCAAATGAAACTTGGAGATCGTTGCCAATTGAACTTTGACTGTAGCAGCAGCTAATCCCTCATGAAAAAGTTCAGTTAGGAATTCTAACACCAAGGGAATGGAGGCTGTGTAAGAATCTATGTTTTTTTATTTTGCCCAGATAGAAAATCTTTTCCATTTGCTAGTGTATAATTTTCTTGTAGAAGGCTTGTGGGAAGACGTGAGGATATGATTAACTACAGGTGAGAAATCATGAAGTCTGACTAGGGATGAAAGTGGAGCAGCCATGCTGTCAAGTTGAGGGTGTGGAGGCAGAGGTGGAAGGTGCCAGATGTGTCAAAAGGTCTGGAACTTGGTCCAGAGTCCATGGATCGCCTAGAAGGTAAGGCCTGAGAAAGGGGAACCAAATCCAACAAGGCCAGAAAGGAGTGAAAAGAATCATTCTGCTTCCCACGGTCTTTGCTTTCTGGATCACCTTCTATATCAGCGGAAAGGGAGGGAATACATAAAGAAGTCCCGGGTGCCGATTGTGAAGTGCGTGTCCCAGTGTCTCTCTGGGAGGGAGGGATAAGGGAGAAGTAGCTGCTGCATTTGGCATTGATTGGACTGGCAAACAGATCGCAGCAAGGCTGTCCCCATTTGCGGAAAATCTGTTGCGTGACTTTGATTCAGAGACCACTTGTGATGCATCAAGATTGCCCTGCTGAGCTTGTCGGCTATCGCACGGTTGTCCCCGGAATATGCGTTGCAATTAGAAAGAGGTGGGAAGACATCACCCACTGCCAAACACGAAGAGCCTTTCGACAGAGGGTAGGATCTGGTTCCTCCTTGTTTATATACCATACCACTGACATTGTCTGATTGGACTGCTATCGTCCATAGAGAAAGTCTTGAAGTGCTTGCAACGCTACTAGCACTGCTACTAGCACTGCTCTCATCTCTAGGACACTGATACGTGAGCCTCGTGATCTTGCCATGTGCCTTGGACATGCCTGCTTAGATAATGCCCCCCACCCTATCTGGGAGGTATCCATGGTCATAGTAGCAACGGGCTGGCAAGGAATGAAAGGTGTGCCTATCGTTAGTTGATCGGGCCAAATCCAACAATGAAGGTCCTTTTTGCAAGATTCTATCAGAATAGGATGAGACAGAGGCAGTTGTTGGTGACCACTGGGGAAGATAGTAGCCACTGAAGGATTCTCATTTGTGGTCTGGCTAGCAGAACTAGAGTTGTAGTAGAGAGGCCATGGTCCCTAAAAGTTTCAGCACAGTCTTGGCTTTGACTCTGTTGAGGAAGTAGACTGTACATCTGTTGTCTTAGATTTTGTATTCTATTTGCAGGAAGACGAGCCATCATGGCAATTGTATTTCTGCACCTATAAAACTCACACATTGAGTGGGAGCAAGGCAGACTTTAAACAATTTATCATAATCCCTAGCTGAGTGCAGAGCTGGATGGCTGAATTCCTGGCTTGTAGAAGTAGGTGCCTGGTGGTGGCGGTCAGGGGCCAGTCGTCCAGGTACGGGAACACTGAATCCAAGACGTCTCAAGTGAGCTGTCACTACCGCCATGCATTTGGTGAACACCTTAGGGGCTGTGGTGAGCCCAAATGCCAGAGTACAAAACTGGCAATGACTGGATCCTAGCCGAAGCGTAAATGACTTCTCGACGCTGTCCATTTTTATGTTTTAGTGCGCATCTTGGAGGTCTATGGAGCACATCCAATTGTCTTTCCCTAACAGAGGGAGTATAGACTGCAGTGTTACCATTCAGAACTTGGACTTCTTCACTGATTCGTTTAATTTGCTGAGGTCTAAAATGGGCCTCCAGTCCCCTGTTCGTTTTGGCACTAAAAAGAATCTGGAGTAAGCTCCGAACCCCATCTGGTCTGCAAGGACGGTTTAGATGACTCAAAGTAACTTTTGAACTTCTATGGTTGCTTGATCCCTGTGATTGGGTGGAACATCTGGGATTTTCCTGGTGGTATGGGGTGGGAAAGAGAAGGGTATGGAGTATCCTCTGGAAATTATTCTTTGTATCCAGAAGCCTGGCACATCACTCAAGACAAGTGGGTATAAAGATAAGCGAACCCCAACTGGCTCCAAAGAAGCGTAGTCAGCACCACTTCAGGAACGCTGATAGGGACATCCACGAAAGGAATTGCAGCCTCTAGGGTGACATCTACCATTAGTTCCTTCACCTCTGCCTCTGAAGGAGGAATCGCCCTGTACGTTCAGGAAAAATCTCTGGGATTACTTGAACCACATTTTCCCCGTCTCTCTGATCCTTACCGTATGGTCTAGAAGGGACGGAAAAATGTACTCCCACGGCAGAGAGTTTTCCCTTCCTACTCACACCTGGTGAGTGTATCTTTTACCTTTGGTCCAAACAAAGAGGAATAGTCAAAGGAGGTGTTTGTAAAAGTAGATTTGAAGGGCTCTGCAAAGTTACATAAACGCATCCAGGAGCGTCTCCTAAGGGAAACTCCTGAACCCGTTGCCCTACTCGCTCCATCTGCTGCATAGGATATCAGCCTCATGGAGGAGTTAACAATGGAGTTTAAGGTGGACAACTGAATGGTAATCTTCTCAAGGACTCCTTCAGCTAATGTACCTTGGAGAGCATCTCAAGCAAAGTTGGCAGTGCCATCATTGCTCCCCAGGCTAGTGAAAGAGGATAAGGTATACATACTACATCTAGAGTACTTGATAATAGTTTTTAATCTTACTCACAAACACTGGCTAATCTACAATGTATGTACTGTACCTGTGTATGATGTATGTATTCTTCCTACGTTCCAAATTTCAGCTGTACACCACAAATCTATTACCTTTATTTTTAAATTAATATTTTTTTGTTTGCTCTCTCCACTGTAACTGTTGATGTGCCGCATACCACTGTAAAAACATTTTTGTAATGTGTGTATACCGATCATGTCTAACTAAATGCATCTAATTTTTCTTTGTGGAGCTTTTCTCCCTGGGCCATTGCTGAAAAAGGGCATTTTCTGCTTCGACACCCCCAGTTAACAAATGTAAAATAAAATAAAATAAAATCTCCTAGCTCCTTTAAGAGATCCTCTTTAAAGCCTAGCAAAATGGGTGAGGTAATTCAGCAATCTGAGTGTAAATGCCTCTGAAGAGAAGATACGCTTCCCGTATCTACCCAACATTCAAGACTCCTTGTTCGATGGATGGACAGATGAAGTCTCTGCAAGTTCCTTCTTTGTGGCTGCCACTACCACCATGGCATCTACAGACACACCTTTGGTCAAATATTCTCTTTAGGGACTCAAATAAAAACTAGTTGGGACTTCTGGGGACTGGTTCCACAGCATCAGGAGTTTCCCATGCCTTTCAACTAGGTCCAAGAGCTCATTGAAAGGTGGAGACACCCAAGAGGCTGAAGGTTGAGACGCGAAAGCCTTCAGGTACACTGACTCCTCATCAGAAGGGGTGACAGTGGGCCAGCCGCCTCTCTGTTACAGCATCTCTAAGACATCTACGAAGGAGATATCAGACGACGACCTAGGGGACCCTTCTGACTCCTCAAGGTCAGTGTCAGAGATGGACTCATCAGGGGAGTCTACATGCTTCCTCTTGCAAGTTCTCTTCCAAGGGCGCTCCTCAGAAGGGTATTCTGGGGAGGTCTCGGAAGACTGGGGGCCACCCAATGGGGGGGTCTCTGCTGTCAGAGTGAGAAGGTGCTCAGACAGAGGTCGGAGCTTGAGGGGAAAGAGCACTGGTACTCCTGTGCAGACCTGAAGACCTAGACAGCACACTAGTCATCTCGAATGCAGATCTCTCTGGCTCTGAGGACAGTCCCAGTTCAGAAACTGAAGTAGCCCTCCACTCCACAGCAATCGGCTCAGAGACTGATGTGGGATCCAAGGTCAGCCTAGCCGAAGCACCAAGAGGCTCAGAACCGAAGAGGTTCGGGTCCAAGCGTCTGTCGGGGCTGACTGGTGAGTTTCGGCTCCTAGACAAAGGACAGCACCGAAAGTGTCAGAGCGGAACACGGCTCCGAGACAGACAAGAGGTGCTGGAACCGAGGGTTCCACAACAAGTGGCACTGACAGCTCTGGCTCCGAAGAACCAACATGGCTCAGAGGAACAGCAACAGGGAGTATGGTCTTAGATGGCTCCAGAACCAATAGGGTCGGAGCCACCAACAATTTTGGTAACACCGACTTAAAGTCTAAGCACTACTCTCTCTACAGCCTCTTCAGATAGGGTCTTGGAGGATCTGGATGAGAAGGTAGGTGACCTAGGTCTCTGTAAAATAGGATATCTTAGACTTGGGGAGACCGGCAACAACTCTAGACCGGCTCAGAGGTAAATTTTCAGTGGATTGCTCCGAAAAACTTGGGGCCAACACTGGATTGTCTCTGTCGATAACCTCGACCGGCTCAGAGGGCAGTGGAGCCAAAGAGGTAGAGGGTTTGTCCAATTTCGATATTTTTTGAGTAGGTCCAGAAGTCAGTGCAGGAGAATGTCTCTTGGCCGACTCTACCTTCTCTTTCTTTGAGGGAGATCTGAAGTGAGCGGATGAAGAGCTGGCTAAATCCTCCTCAAAGGAAGGCTTAAGGAGACCTTTCAGGACCAGTTTGTTCTTCCTTTCTTGGAAAACTCGAGAACTGAAAGAGTGACAGAAAGAACATGTTTCCTGAAGATAATCGCACCGAGAGAGTAAACACAGTTACTATGTCGGTCAGTTATTGACATTTTTTGGGAGCATTTACGACACTTGTTAAAACCTTAAGGTTTATGATCTTTAGGCATGTTCAAACAAACACTAGGGAAAGCAGAAAGAAGGACAAGGTCCTCTAACTTAAACAGGCCTAGCCCTGCTAAAGAACACACAAAAACAAGCAAAAACAGAGGACTAGGTCCTCTAACTTAAATGGACCTAGCTGTAAAATAGAAGCAAAGTCAAAAAGAAAAGCTACCAAACACTGTAAATTTTAACAGACTATTACTAGCTAAGAATAGTAAAAACACTGCACACGGCTATCAACAAGAATACTACTCCAGTGAAAATACAATATTTGAAAAGGTCCCAACTCAAACACGGACTTGCACTAATAGGAGTAACTATCAAAAAAAAACTAGCACACAGCTAAGCAATACCACTTGGGAAAAGTACAGTTTTGTACCTACCATAAATGTAGATGTTCAATAGACATGCAACTGCAGTCATAACATGTGGGTTGTCCTGCCTCAGGCAGCCCTCGGTCGGTCGGATTCCAAAGTCTGGGTCCGACGTCGGCTGATGTCGCATTTCTCTCCGACGTCAGAGCGGCTGGAGTACATAAGCATCAGCCGACGCCATTTTCTTCAGTGTTTCTTGCCCCAGATGCCAGGTGCCCTCCAAGGAAGGCTGTAATCAAATTGGAAGACAAAAACAGGATTCCAAACAAATAAATGAGCAATAAAACAAATACACCATAACAGATATCCCCAGCTAAGAGTAACAGGGATAGGAGTGGACCCTAGGCATAGAGGGGTATGGAGGGAGGGAAAATCCGACTGCAGTTGCATGTCTATCGGGACATCTACACTTATGGTAGGTACAAAACTGTACTATGTCCTTCAAGAATGCAACTGCAGTCATAACATGTGGGTAGAATACCATAGCTTAGCTGGGGGAGGAGGTATGCTCTAGGAAAGAGATGGTGTGGCAATCAAGCCCTGCAGGACTGCTGAAGCAAAGCCTGCTCTGGATCTGGAGTATAGAGGGAGATTGTAGTGTTTGGAGAATGTATGCACGGAGCTCCATGTAGCAGCTTCTAGAATGTCCTTGGTAGGCAAGAATGCTGTAGAGGTGGCTGTAGCTCTGGTGGAATGTGGTCTGACATTGGCTGGAACAGTCTTTCCATGAAAGGAATAACAGAATCTGATGCAATGTCCAATCCATTTAGAAATAGTCTGTTTTGAAATTGACTTTCCTTGGACTGCAGGGGCGTAAGCTACAAAAAGTTGTTCAGACTTCCTGCTGGCCTTGGTTCTGTCCAGGTAGTATCGAAGTTGTCTGTGAATGTCCAAGGTATGCAACAGTCTTTCCCCCTTATTCTCAGGATTGGGGAAGAAAGCAGGCAGATGAATGGCTTGATTTAAAGAAACCCTAGATACCACCTTTGGCATAAAAGTAGGGTTGGTCCTTAATGAAACTCTGTCTCTCTGAAAAATAATAAAGGGTGGTATTGCCATTAGGGCCTGTAGCTCCGAAACCCTTCTTGCTGAGGTAATTGCCAACAGGAAAGCTGTCTTCCATGAGAGAAATTGCAAGTCAACTGAAGCTGCTGGCTCAAATGGAGGTAGAGTCAGTTTTTCTAAGACAAAATTGAGGTCCCAGGCTGGCACTGGGGCCTTTCTTGGTGGCTTAATGTTCTTGATTCCCCTGAGGAATTGTCTTAGTAAGGGGTGAGAAAAAACAGGAGGATCAGTGTTGTATCTAGATGAAATAGCAGATGCATGTATCTTTATGGAAGAATATGAGAAGCCGTTCTTTAACATATCTGCCAAATATTCCAAGATGAGTGGGATGTTCAACAATGATGCATCATGTCCCTTGCTGGCATTCCAATTGCTGAATCTTTTCCACTTTGCTAAGTAAACCTTTCTGGTGGATGGTCTTCGAGCCTCTGTTAGTATCCGCTGAACTTCCTTGGAGAGAGATAATCTGAAATTATTTATGGAATATCCCAGGCTGTTAGCTGCAGTGTCTGAAGATTTGGATGCAGTGTTTCGAAATTGTGTTGAGTCAAAAGTAGAGGCCACTGGGGAAGGGCCCACCTCCTGGTGTGACATATGTTCCGTAGTAGTGGGTACCAGTGTTGTCTTGGCCAATCCGGGGCTATTATGATTCCCTTGGGCTTCTCTGCTTTGATCTTTAGTAATACTGAGGTCATCAGTGGTAGAGGTGGGAATGCATAGATTGCTAGGGAGTTCCAGTTGAATGAGAGGGCATCTATTTTCCAAGCTTTTGGATGGTATGTCCTTGTGCAAAATTTTGGTAGAAGATGGTTGAGGTGAGAAGCAAATAGGTCCACTTCTGGCTTGCCCCATGTCGAAGTGAGTTGTCTGAAGGCCTTCGGATGCAACCTCCACTTGTGTGGATCTGTGAAATTCCTGCTTAGGCTGTCCGCCAACACATTGTCTTTTCCTGGAACAAACTGGGATTGTAACTGGATGTTTAGGCTCAGTGATTTCTCCCAAAGCTGCATTGTCAGTCTGCAAAGGGGGTAAGAGTGGGTGCCCCCCTGCTTGTTTATGTACCACATCACAGTGGTGTTGTCTGTCCGTATCATTAAATGTCCTTGCTGGAGTTGGTGTTGAAAGGCCTCGATGGCATGCATTACTGCCAGCATTTCCTTTTGGTTTATATGCAGATGCGTTTCCTTTGGAGACCATTGTCCTTGTATACACCTGCCTTCCATGTGCGCCCCCCATCCAAGGTCTGAGGAGTCTGTAGTCATGGTCTGTGTTATCTGTGGTTTTTTGAATGACATACCTGTGTTTTCCTGGCTCACCGAGGCCCACCATAGGAATTCCTTTTGTAGGCATGGAATGAGTGGAATGATTGTCTCCAAGTTGTTGCTGTGTTGAGACCAAATGCTTTGTAGGTACCATTGAAGCTTTCTCATGTGTAGTTTCGCTAATGGAACCAGTAGAATGCAGGATGCCATGTAACCCAGGGCCTGTAGGAATCTCCTTGCAGTCATCTGGGTGAGTTTTGCTAAACCTTTGAAGTAATGAGTTAACTTTTCTTGCTTGTCTTCTGTCAGGTAAGCCATCTGAGAGGCTGTGTCTAGTTTGGCTCCTAAGAAGATTATTTGCTGGGATGGCTGCAGTCTTGACTTTTGGAAGTTGACTGTGTATCCCAGAGCTTGAAGTAATCGTATGACATAATCCAGGTTTTTTGCCAACATCAATTTGTCGTCCGCTTGTATGAGACAGTCGTCCAAGTACGGGTAAATTTGTATACCCTGGAGCCTGCAATGAGCTATTACTGAAGCCAGGCATTTTGTAAATACTCTGGGCGCAGTAGATAAGCCAAATGGCAATGCTGAGAATTGATAATGCTCTGGCCCTGCAAGAAATCTGAGGTATCTTCTGCAGTTGTGTCTGATAGGGACATGCAGGTATGCCTCCTTGAGGTCCAGAGTAATCAGCCACGACTCCTTGCCCAGCATGGGAAGGAGTTGCTGTAGAGTCAGCATTTTGAACTTTGGTACTATGAGAAAGGTGTTTAATGCGGACAAGTCCAGTATTGGTCTCCATTGAGATTCTTTTCTTGAAACAAGGAACAGTCTTGAGTAAAACCCCTGGTCTTGTTCTTGTTGTGGAACTCTTTCTATTGCTTTCATTCGAGTCAGCAGAGTGATTTGCTTGATAACCTCTGCCCTCTGATTTTGTGGTAGGTTTGGCATGCCTTGTTTTCTTGGTAAGGTATGAAAATGAAACATGTACCCTCGGTCTATAATGTCCAAAATCCATTTGTCCTTTGTCAGTCTGTGCCAGTTTTCTGCAAACAGAGATAATTTCCCGCCCAAGGGAGCTTCTAGTTGTTCCCTGGTAGGCGGTAGTAGAGGAAAGTCATTGAGTTTGTGATTGTGGGGCAGATGAAACCCCTGCGTCACTTCTTTGGTTTCCTGGCTGCCATTGTCGTCCCCTATAAGGGCCCTCTGTATTGGCCTCTTCCTCGGCCACGTCTGTTCTTACCCCTTTGAAACTTTTCTGGATTAGGAAAGGACCAGTTTTTTGAAGGCCAATTCCTACTGAATCTGGGGGGTTGAACCTGGAGGAAATCTTTCACAGTCTGAACTGATTTTGCTTTTTCTTCGATGGTCTTTAACACATCCTTAGCATTTGCACCAAAAAGCTTGTTCTTTTCCAAAGGTGCATCCAGAAGTTTTGTTTTACATGATCTGGTAGAGGTTGATCTTTTAACCAAGCATGTCTACGAATCACTGCCCCTGTCATAGCTGCCCTACATGAAGCTTCCAGTGCATCATATCCACACTGCAGGAAGTGATTGCTTACTTGCTGAGTGTTATGTACAGCTTCCTGCAAAGTCTTCCTGTCTAAAGGATCAGGAGAAGCTAATGTTTTTGTAAATCTTCTAAGAGATAATCCTGATATTGTAACATATGAAAAAGGCAATTTAAAGCTGTCATAGATAAGGTAGCGGATGTGTAAACCTTTTTGCCCCATCTCTCTAATGACCTAGCTTCCCTGTTGGAGGGCAAAGGATTTTTTGAGGTGGAGGCTGAAACTCCTTTAGGCCCCTGTGAAATAGTTTCCAAATCAGCAGTATGGGCCCTGAATAAATGGGAATGAGTTTCTGGGACCCTGTAATACCTGTCTGGCTTGGCTGGAGCAGGGGGAAGAGAATCAGGGGTAGCACTAGAGTCAGAATACAAATCATCCAGAACATCAAGTACAGGAGGAATAGCTAAGGGCCTGTGCTGAGGCTTAAGGAAAGTCCTAAGGCGTTTCCTAGAATCAGAGTATTCCTGACCTTGCCACTTGAAATGTTCCCTCATGGTGTGCAGAACTTCCCCAAAAGAAATATCCTCAGGAGGTGAGGCCGAAGGGATGGAATCTTCTGCATCCGAGTCCTCATAGGTCTGGAAGAGCTCTTCCTGGCTATCAGAGTGGACAGAGCCCTCAGAATCTTCATCAGAAGGAGTAGGGTCAGAGGGTTCAACCTGGGGCCTTTTATCAGGAGGAGGCTAGGATGCTCTCTCAGGATGGGCCTGTGAACCTCTAATCATGGAAATTAAATCAGCAGCCATGGACATAATTTGTGTCTCCGGAGTCGGCTGAGGTAAGGATTTAGAAGTAATATGCTTAGTTTTGCTGGCTGCCTTAGCCCTAGTGTAGGCCTTAATAGACATGGCCATAGGGGGCCTGGCAGCTCCACGTGCAGGAGTGACCTTGTCTACAGCAATGGTCTCGGGCATTTCCTCGGTTTCGGTATCCGGAGGAAAATCTATAACTGGCGGAGTAATGTCTGAAATCGGAGTCGTCGGTAATGCGGTGTCTTCGGTTCGGAGCGGTGGAGACACCGTCTCAGCGGGAACCGGGGCACTCACGCTAGGTTTTGGCGTGGAGTCGGTGGTAGACGCGGGCCGAGGATGTCGGTCCCAGTCTTTTCGCTTTTTGGGAGTTTGCGATGTCGGAAGATCCGACTGCATGGTGTACGCAAAATTATCGCCGAAAAAATCTTCAGCGAACTCCGCCCGGCGCCTGAGTGCGCTTGTTGAAGCGAGCACAGGCTACACAGGCCGAGACGTCGTGGGCTGGGCCCAGGCAAGGAAGGCAGTAAGAGTGGAAATCCTTATGAGGTATTTGTTTACCACAAAAAAGACAATTGTTAACTTTTTCAGTAATTTCTGACATCGGCTGAGGCAAGAAAAGGTCCCCAACGGGGTACTTAGCTTTTTTGATGACTTCGGTATCGTAGAATACAGGAGCTGACCGACCAGCACTTGCGAACCGCTTCTGCTTCGAGCACCGCGCGGCAAGAAAGACTGAAGAAAATGGCGTCGGCTGATGCTTATGTACTCCAGCCGCTCTGACGGAGAGAAGTGCGACATCAGCCAACGTCGGTCCCAGACTTTGGAATCCGGCCGACCGAGGGCTGCCTGAGGCGGGACAACCCACATGTTATGACTGCAGTTGCATTCTTGAAGGACATCAAAACAGGCCTGCAGAAGCAACGGCCAAGTTCTCAAAAACATCTTCACAAAATTGCAAAAACACACTATTTTCTACCTACAACTATGACTAAACTATATAAACTAAGCTAATACTATATGCAAAAATATCAGAATAATAATGTAGAAAAAATCCAACTTAGCCACGGCTAAGAAAGAAAGCACTTCTGAACTCAGACGCAAGCAAACAAGATCTGGGATTCTTACTAGTGCACTATGGGATACCTACCTTGCCACGAGCCAACTGAGAAACTTTGAGCTTTGTAATCGTCTGAGTCGGAGCCAAGGATCGGCTCCTAACCCATGTGTAAGAATGAAGGTGAGATAAGACTACAGAACATTTAAAGTTACATAATTACCATATCATCAGTTTTGTCTGTCTCAGTCTGCTTCAACCTGTGAGTTATCGGATCAGACTGATGCTCCAGCCAAATCCTTCAGCATTCCAATTCACCAGGCTCCAATTCCCTCCAACGCACAACCAACCCTTAAGGTACAGTTTGCCCCATCTAAGACCAGGAGCAAGCTACAAACCCCGCCGTCCAAAAATAACAATGAGGGACTCCAAGAATAAGGAGATGATTACCTCCAATGCCTGGTCATCTCAGATAAGGAAGTTCACAATAAATAACCAAGGCATGGGTGGGGGTAGGTTGAACCAGATGGAGACAGATAGCACAAATCTATCATTATGTTAAGTACATCACTCTTGTATTTGATGTCATCTTCTCAGTCTAGCTTCAACATATGGGACAGAGTCCCCCAGCCACAAAAATCATTGGGAAGAACTGAGGAATGATACTCTGCAACATGGAGGAGCTGAATATCCAGCTGTAACAGGAAGCAAAGGTACGACTGTCCATCCAATTAGATGCTGCACAAACCTCATCCACTGATATTCTGGAAAAAACACAAATCAGCTCTAGAAGAATAACCGTTAGGTTTGTCTGGCAGGGCCTTGCCGCTCCAAACAATGCAGAAGGCATTCACTCTTGTTACAGAAATTGGGAAAACACAGGGAAGTGAATTGAAGATTATTCTCAGAAGTTACTTTAAGCAAAGGACTCGACTGAAGAAACCCATCTTTGCAGAAAACCAAAAACTAAGAATCAAGAGCTTGTAAACTCACCTTGAAGTAACCACCACCAAAAATAAGGTCTTCGAAGATGATAAAGTCAGAGGTAGTCGTAGGTTCAAAAGAAGGGTCTGCTAGGACTTGCAAATCAAATGGTAAAACCCACGGAGATACAGGATTCCAAACTGGGGGATGGAACGAAAAAGGCATCTAAGAAAAGCCTTGGAAATCTTGACAGCAGCCAGAGGAACATTATCCCCACCAACATGAAAACTAGAAATAACCGGCAACAGCACCTTAACAGTAGAAAACTAGACTCAGAATGAAACCATTAAGCAAGAAAATCTAGAACACACACAAAAGGTGGAAAAAAAGTCAAGCCCTCAATTCTGCTCAGAGCATAAACGTCTCCACATACTGGAATACACCTTCCTAGGGAAAATGCTTACAGGACCTCCCAGGGGACAAGCAGACAGGTCTTGTGTGTGACTGTTCCACAGAACTGTGGCATAACAGCTGCTGCACTTAGAGATGTATGAGGAGGTAAAGAGGCTGCAACTTGGACTGAGAGCTGGCAGATCAGAGCCGCAAGTGTCAGATTTAGAGACCGCTTGTGAAGAAGCAGAATGTTCATGCTCAGGCAATCGGACAGAATGATGGAATTCCCAGGATGTGTAATGCAACCAGAAACCATGGAAATGAAATTCCCCACTGTCAAACCCTCATGGCTCCCAGCAAAGAAAGGAACATGTTCTTCTCTGCTTGTCAAGACACCAGACATTGTTCATCTCTACTGAAATCATACCTCTGGGAAGGGTGACCCGAAAAGCATGCAACATGAGGACTCTCCAGAACAATGACGGGGATGTTCGTCTCTGCAGAAGACCAGGACCCTTGAAACACCCTCCCTTCAAAATGCCTCCCCTCACACCTAAGAAGGGAATCCATGGAGACAGGTGTCAAAGGAAAGGACAAATGGTCTCCCATCGGTCACTAAAGGAGACTATCACCATCAAATCTGATCATAACATACTTTTGTTAATCTGACAGGAAAGTCTACTAGATTAGTCAAAAATGACCAGTGTACTGCCAGGGTCCAATACAGATCCCTCATATACCTGGTTAGCGGGACCAATCTTATTGAGGCTGCCATGTGGCCTACAAGATTCAAGACTGCATACAAAGCCTGAAGCTGTGAAAGATTTTTCACTAATGCGTTGCCACAATAAAGAATGTCTTCCATAAAAAAAAAAAGTTCATATCAAAATTGTTCATACGTAGGTACTAGGCTATCGGCCCAAGGGCCTACGTAAACCTAGCCAACAAGGTTCCCTGGCTTACGCCAACCAAAAAAAGTTATTTTCCTGTGCCACTGCAGAGCAGAGACAGAGAAGTGATCCCTGGAGTGCATTTCCTATTTCCCATCCACTCAAGATTTTTCTTGAAGAGTGCCAATGAAGAACTTTGCTCAACATAGATAGGTAGCCTGTTCCAGAGTATGGGAAGTCTCTGGGACAGGAATCTATCCCTCCAGCATGTCCTGTTTGTTGTGGTGACAAGGTTTAGGTCCCTAGAGCGTGTAGCTCGGAGGGACTGGGAATTCTTTAGGTGTAGCATGTCCAACAGCTCTGGGTTTGACATACCTTTATATGTTGGGCGGAAATCACCTCGGAGTAGGCGATATGCTACGGAGTAAAGCTGGAGGTTTGTGAGGCGGTCAGTGTAGGGCATTTGTTTGAGGCCAGTAATCCTCTGTGAGGTACTTCTGTGGCCTTTCCAGCTGCTGCAGATGTCTTGTGAGGTACATTCCAAAAGGGGCGTTTTACTCTATAATGGGTCTGAGTGTCGAGTAGAGGGGAACAATGACCTCCTTTTTCCTGGATTAAAACCCTTTTGTGATGGTGTGCCACATAGGACTTCCTGACTACTGTGGCGATGTGACTATCAAAAGGAGAGACTACTGTCCACCTGGGTCCCAAGGTCTCTTAGCACGTATTCGTTGTTAAGTAGATTGCTGCCTATGTGGTAGCTCATGGGTACAGAGTTTTTACCAAAGGGGATGACACTGCACTTTTTGGCATGGAGCTTGACGCCATGGCTCTGACACCAGGCATCTGTCCCAGCGAGGCCCTTCTGTAGGATGTCCACTTCATTTGGGGACTTCACTATGGCTCCTAGTTTGCAGTCATCTGCAAACTTCAGTAGCCAGAGGCCTTCTATGTTAGTCTGTACTTCAGAGAATTAGATACCAAAAAGGAGAGGTCCCAGGACGGAACCCTGTGGTACTCTACTTGTCACTGCTTTGAGGTCAGATTTGGAGTCTGCAACTTTTACAGT
Organism: Protopterus annectens; assembly: GCF_019279795.1. Lineage (NCBI taxonomy): Eukaryota > Metazoa > Chordata > Ceratodontiformes > Protopteridae > Protopterus > Protopterus annectens. The sequence continues at coordinate 403,438,143 of NC_056738.1, forward strand.
GTGGGTTCTGTCAGTGAGCCAGATGGCAACCCATCTTGTGACATAGGGATTTATACCTAGTTTAGTGAGTTTAGCTATAATTCCAGAATGCGGAAGGTGTCGAAAGCCTTGGCAAGGTCAAGATAGGCTGTGTGAACCACCTTACCCGTATCTAATGCTTTGGTGACGGCCTCAAAGTCGACCAGGTTCAGGAGGCATGATCTGCCTTTTACAAACCCGAACTGGGTGGGATCCAGAGTTTGGAGATTACCAATGTCTAAGAGTTCCATGAAACATTCCATAGCCTTGCAGACCAGGCTCGTCAGGCTAATAGATCGATAGTTTCCAGGATCAGTGGTGGCTCCCCCTTTGTGGAGTTGGATAACTGTTGCTGTGCACCATTCAGTGGGCACAAAGCCTGATGCGAGGCTATTGAACATGGTGTTTAGGTGGGGAGCCAGTTCGTTCTGGTTAGTGTAAAACGCAGCATAGGATGTTGTCCGGTCCCATGGATGCTGTGTTTTTGGCTTTAGAGTGCAGCTTTTACCTGCGTAGTTGTGATTACAGGGACTCTGCATTCTTCCTGTACAGATATGGGCCGTTTATGGAGGGGGGGGGGGGTAAAGTTAGCACTGAACCTGCCAGGATGTTGGCAATATCAGTTGGTTCTGTAATTTTTGTGCCTTTGTGCAGTAACAGAGCAGATCTGGGTGTTGCCATCGAGATTCTTGACATAGGTATAGAATGCTTTGTGGCTGTCCTTGGAATTAGTGGCGATTTTGTTTTCGTAGCTAGCGTTGGATGATCTTATAAAGGATCTCAGCTTCTTACAGAGGCTGACCAGGGAAGCTCCTCCACTCATGTGATTTTACTCTCTTTTGCAACAGTTTCTTCCTTCTGTTGTACAGTTTGTTTATGGCAGGGGACCACCAGATTTGTCCTTTTTTTGGAGGATAAGCGTCTTGGTTTTGTTTGGTATAGCATGATCCATGCACTTTGTGTAAGTGCTTAGAGTGCATTTGTGTAGGATTCAGCAGTTGTAACCTGCATTTGTCCATCTGCATGGGTGTCATGAAGTTCACCACTTATAAGCATGAAGTTGGCTTTCCTTAGGTGTGGATATCCTTAATGAATATGGACACACCTCTGCCTTTGGCGTTTTGGTCCAGGTTACACGACCGAAAAGTGTGGTATGAGTTATAGCCTGGTAGTGCAGGGGTGCTCCCTGGAGCCTTGAACCAGGTCTCAGTCACTGCACAGATATCGATGTTCTCCATTTTAAGGAGTGCCTCGAGTGAGCACATTGAGATTTAGACTTCTAGCATTGAGTAGCATTACCCTCAGTTTTTGCTTGCCTGTTCCTGTTATGATGGTGAATTTATTTGAACCTTGCCTAAAAAAGGCACTATAGGGGAAGCAAGAGCCTTTGTCAGTATCCAGAATCCCAGGGGAGACCGGTACAGGCCATCTGTGGCAAAACATTATGGTCTGTCGACCATGTCATCCCAAGCAGACAGATACTGGATCCCCTTAGAATGACACCAGAAGCTTAGCCAATTATTGAAGTCAATCATTTTGTTCTTGTACTACGGTATCATTCTGGGCGATGGCAGAATGCTACTCAAAGCTAGGGTCATACCTGCCTGGGCTACAAGATCGGAGAGCTCTTCCATGTCTCTTTTCATGCAAGTCCAAGGAGGTACGTCTACGGTCATTCACACCAACATGGACAATAACAGAGTCATATTTGTACTTGGAGTGACCTGACTGCGTGGGTTATGTGGTGGTTCCTGGAACCAGGTAGGCAGCTGACAGTAACCTTCTTGTTTAGTCTGGTGAGTGGGACATCAGTGTCCCTGACTATAGAGTCACCTATGACTACTGTGTTGAGTACGTTGTTTTGCCTTATTGGCTGTGGTTGAGTGGCACACCGAGTCTGTGGGCTGTCTCATTTGGGTTGTGTTGGGGGATACAGGTTGCTTGCGTTTCTGCTCTGGAGGTCTGTTGTTTAGCCAGTTTATCATCAAGAGCCTCCGCAAATGTTTTTGTGTTACTATGTGTGGATTTTGGTGGTGGAGATGAAGTGAGACTATGTGAAGAGTGTGGTGCAAATGTTTACCCTCTCCTCATTACTGTCAAGTTCAGTCTTTGAGATCGCTTTACCTCCAGTTTGGCTAGTTAAGTGCATCTCTCACAGGTTGTAGTGTTGGGTGGTAGGAGGAGAGGGTTGTCTGTGTACATGAGGCAATTTCTACATTGCCTCAAAATGCCCAGATTCATCAGATAGACAGGAGAAAACACTGGGAGCTGACCCTCTGACATGCCTGAATAAAAAACTATTTTCCTCTAGATAAGTGAGGAAAGTGAGTACAACAGCTGTTATTCTCTAAGTGAGAAAAGTACAAAAACTGTTTTCCTCTAGGTAATGAGGAAGACTGGAGTGCCATAGTAACTAGCTTATTAGTAGCTTATTTAGTGCTTACAAGTTCTGAACAAATGCTGAACATAAATAAGCAAATTTAAGTGCTAAAACTAAGAATCTGTTTCTGCACTAGACGAGTTTACAGGACAGAAACAAGTGCAAATGCAGGCTTTCAAATCAGAAAGTTGACAGAGATGGAAGAGATTGCCCAAACAGCCAATAACTACAATTTCTGGGCCAGAACCACTCCTTATGTGGTAGACAGGTTACCTAGTGCTTACCACTCCCACTGATAAGCTAGAAGGCTTCCCTCCAACACAGAAAGGCTTGAGGGGCTCAGAAGCTTACATACAGTCCTAGATGCAGCAAATCTGTATCTGGAACACTAGCTACAAGAAAGGTAAGAAACAGGCTTAGTGTTTTTTTTTTTTTTTTTTTTTTTTTTTTTTTACAGAAAAGTAGTAAAAACAATTCACATGCAGTGCAAGCTAGCACAGAGTATGTAGCAATATTAGACCAAACATAGTTTAAAAAATGCAACTAAATTAAAAAAGACTAAATGCAAGTGCAAAAGAGTTTATTAGGTAGAATGTGGTAAAGAGATGGGACTGGTGGAGTGTCCCAGATCACATCTACAGTGGGGCAGGCAACTGCAAAAGCCATCAAATTTAAACTACAAACCAAAATTAGGAAGGGTGGGTGAGACAAAAGAGTTTCAACAGAGATCAACAACTAACAGTACAAACTTTAAAACCAAAAAAATATACTCAGCTCTATATATTTGCAGATCAGTCTCTCAGAACAGTGAGAAAACAGTTTTAACACAGATCTAAGCAACAACTAAACTCTATAACCAAAAAACATATACTCGGCTCTGTATATTTGCAGACAGTCTGGAAGGTTGTTACTGGTTCATTGGTCCTTCATGGGGAGGGAGGAGAGATGCTGGATCACTGTATCATCACTGGAAGTGGAGAAGCCATGTATTTACTTAAAGAACACGGAAACTTGATAAACGACGGAAGAGATGGGAGATTAAGACTAGGCTACAGAATTCCTGGAGGATATTTCATATGGGGGCCAGAGAGACGCAAAGATGGGAGCCAAAAAATTAACGATACCAGAAGGGGACAAGGATAAAAGAGGTCTTCAGCCTAATGTGTGTGGACACTTCTGGTTCAATGGAAGATGGGGAAAGGCAAGTAGGAGACAATCCACGAGGCCCATCTGAACCAGAACCTCACTTGGGGTCAAAGTGAAGTGTAGGTTGTGCAAAAAATTCCTTAATGGGGGTCATGGAAGCCATGGAATGTTAGAAAAACCGCTATCATCTGGGGGAGTGACCAACCCTTTAGTCTCCAACGGGAGACCATGAGGTTGGGTTGAACCATCCTCCACTTAATATGCACTCCTACCATAGTTGGGGCGCATCCAGAATTACTATAGTTAATTGCGGAGGTTAAGAGAATTTGTCCGACCACCTGGCCCTCTGGTTGGGAACATCAACAAATACAATGCCTGCAAATTCGGTGTACCTAGAGGGAAAGAAAGGATGGTAAAGAATAGAACACTGAACCGACAAAGTCTATAGAAAGGATTCATATGAAAAAATGTAGCTAGAATAATGGCAAATGACATGACTCGGTCCAACAATGGCAGCTGACTGGTAGTACCCAACTGAGTTCCTATGAAAAAATGATTCTGTGCAGAAATCAGTTTTAATTTGACTATACTTTAAGGTGATGACCAGGAAATTGGGAGTGTATAGAAAAAGTAAACCCTGGCTTGTAGAAGTTAAAGACTGGTTGGAGGAGAGAAAAGCCAACCATTTGCATATGAAAAACGGCAGGAATACTTCTAGATTCAAATGAACTGTCCCGACTGCTCTGCATTAGGTAGACACCTTGGAGGCTGCGGTGAGAGTAAAGGACAGTGATCTGAATAACTAGTGACTAGCTCTCAGTCGAAAAAGCAAGTAACCCCAGAACACCTATTTTTAAGTGGTATTGTGCATTCTGAAGCATATGGAATGCATTCATTAGACTGCTCAGAAGAATCAGGATGGAGTGGCTCAGAAGAATCAGGATGGAGTGAACTGTAAAATGTCTGGAACTTGTTTCTTACATACTGTTTTAGAAAAGCTAGACTTAGACTTTGGTCTGAGGACCTCAGTCTTTTTTTTTTTTTTGACACCCCAGGAATTGTTCGTTAAGTTACTTCAGGAATAAGATGGGAAGGAAACAATCCCAAAAATTCAAGAGTTGAAGAGCCTGGGCAATATGTCAGGAGGGAAATAGGGCTCAACATAATAGTAGTATCTAGAAGCCCAGGTCTGTGGATCTCCTCATTCTAGCCACATAATGTTATAGACTTGCTGTAAAGTACACCAAAGGGAAAAGGAAAAGTTTTGATTTCGGAGGTAACAGGCCACTGGCCATCTGTTTGCTAGCTGCCGGTGAGTGCTTCTTTCACTGACGCCCTGTAAAAGGAGTCATCGAAGGGGGTAATAAAGACACCTTAAGAAATTATCCACAGTATCATACACTATGCAAGCATATCTGACACCAGTTGAGTCGAGACCAGTTGGTGGAAAAAGATATTTCCCACTATATGGGGGAATTAGACTCTAAGTGTTCTATAGGTACGACAAAGTAGTCAGTTGAGGAAAGAGCTTCCTTACGTCTTCCAAAGAGTTTAAAGAGCGAATTAGAAAATTAGCTAATTAATCTCCACCAAGAAAGGATAAGGGAAACCTTGGGGATCCCATGAGATCGCACAGCCACTTGTGCCCATGTCTCCAAATAGCAATACCTTGATCAGCTGTTTGGAAAGCATTCCGAAATCCTCCTTGAGAGAGTATGGTAGTACTACCTTACAACCTTCGATGTCCTAGAGAAGTGTGCAGGCAGTAAACAACTTCAGCGTAGGAGTATCCAAGGTGAACTCACATGATCCAAAAGTTGCTCATTTCGAACATCTTTAGAAGATTAGGACAAAGGGAATAGATAAACTCCCATACAGTGACAGGTTACTACCACAGCTTCTAGCTATACTGTCGTGATCAGAAGGGCGACAAAGGAAGGGGACGCTATCAGAAAAATTTGGATAATCCTTCTTTCCTCCATGAGAGGCCCAAAGGAGGAGTAGGAATGTGCTTTGCTACTCACTGTACTCAGAGGGGAAAACTTTTTGGAATTACTATACTGGAGAGAACGGTCACCTCAGTG